>NC_072774.1:28306268-28606268 GCF_022539595.1 Amphiprion ocellaris
CGGCAAAAAGGAAAGTAAATGATGAGGCAAAGAGTGGATCAGTGGGAGGCCTATTCCCTCTGCCCTTACAAGAGCATCACTTTTTCAACACCGTGCACATCATGGACGAGAAACTAGAAATTGAATTGAGCTGAAATGCTCTCAAAACAGTTCCAGTTTACTTTCGTCTCCACTTAGATGTACAATATTTAAAATTATATACACCTCATGAGGGTAAGAAAATGTTATGCCTTAAATTCCCGCTCTTGAATTAAACAATTTGACATCGTCAGTTTTATATCAGCGGCCTTTGCGGAGTCTGATTCACGTGTATAGGCTCGGAGAAGTCGGCACGTTACCCTGCGCCAACACGCCACTCTGTTTAAATAGCAGATCTTCACTGCCAGCCTGCGATAACACCTTTTTACATCGCTGCTGCAGCCATCTGCTTCGTGTCAGCACTGCCATATAGGGGTTAATTCTGTTGGTATATTCATTTTAGCAAAACAAACAGCGTGACAGATGAAGAGAGGAAAAGATAAGATTCTCTGGATTCCAAAAATTTGTCACGAGAAAGTGAAACTTGAACGCTTTAGTTGCCAGAAAATTGGGTCACTTCAGTTGTAAATATTTTGAGGCAAAGAGAAAATAACAACCTGAACCAACACTGAAGAAAGCTGCAAATAATGTACCAAATGAAGAGATCAGAAGTTTAGTCAAATTCATCCCACAGTTTGGCATCATATGTGTTGTTTTTTTTTAATCATTTAGGTTCTTCGTTCTACTTCATATCAGTTGCAGTGCACAGTAGTGACGATCTTATGAGAGTGTCAGATTACAACAGGAATAAACACATTATTGTACTTTTTGCTTTTCATTGCATTCTATTGGATTCTTTTCAACTAAATAACAAACGTGCTAACATTGGCTAATTACCATTAAACAAATACATCTAATGCAGATATCTGGTTGCAAGCTAGAGTATTATACAAATAGAATTTTTGACCAGATTCCAGTAAATAAAACATTTGGAATCAGCAATTTGTCCTGAGGGGGATGTGAGGTTTTGTACTAAACTTTATAAAGATGTTGTGTCAACAATTGTTTTCTATGACTTACATTAATCTATACCTTAAAGGCTCATTTTGTGTCTCCACCTTGTCCATATAGAACAACTGATTATGACAAAATGCAAATACTGTTATTTATGAAAGCTGGCTGAAATGTGTTTTAAGCTAGAGAGCAGGACCTTTAGATCCAAATGAAGATCTGCTGCACTGAAGAAGCTGCTGAACGAGGTCACACAGCACTGAAACCTACGGCAAGTTTCACCCTATTTTGCAATATACGAGAGTTTTAAATTGTGTCTTTTACGACATTCCTGCACAGGTGCACCAACAGTCACGTATTCTACTTCCCAAAACCACTAATGACTGGCTTACCAGAGCTGAAGAACAACCATGAGAAGAAGTAGGCTGCAAGAGCATGGTGGAAAAACTTCCTAAAACAGCAGTTCCTCAAATGTTAACTTGGGGCCTGCTGCAAAATAGAGTCAGTTCCAGTAGAGTCCCATTTCAAAATGCCCAACTTTACAGCAAAAACAAAAATCCTTACACACTGGTACAAAAAACTGTTTTGGTGTCTGGCTAATTTCCTTGTTCTTGACAACCGTACGGGAGTTGCATTCCTAGGTTAGTCACCCATTTACATTATATTAACACCTAATGTTCTGCATAATTAAGTGTGTGGCCAGCCTTCATTCCATTCACACTCCATCTCTTTCCCCATTTTTGAATTAGCTGGTAATTAGAAGGTATTACACACTAATCCTAAGTAAATTTGAAGTGAGCTTCTGAAATACTGCAACAACAAAAAAAAAAGAAAATGCACATTATCCTTGTTTCCATTAACTGTTGTGTATTGTCATCAGACTGTGGGTATATTTCTTACATGTGGCCAAAATAAACAGTAGAAGCAACTGGTTGTTTGCAAATTGCTGCTAAAAAGAAGAAGAAACAAACAACTGGCCATTTATGGGCAAAATATTGATTAGGAACTGTTTTCAATCGGGAAAATTGTAATTATTCTTCCATGTCAGCTGGTGTTGGTCATGTTTAATGCTGTCTAGCAGCGAAGGCAACCTAAGAAGCAGCCGATCAGTCGTGTGAGTTTAGTGTTGGCTAGATCAAAATTTATTCGAAAGCAGTGTTTTCATCTGCCATCATTCACATTAGCTGTTATTAGACAAAGAAAAAAAAGACGCCCGCGCTAGTATAAAACTTTATTGGAAAATTGGAGAAGTTTGTGCTACAAGTTTAACACAGTTATGCCCCATGCTGTATGTTTAAATTGCTATGGTATATTAACACCGCTGAAAATCAACAACTCTGTTTCCATTTATAGCATTTGCATTCCAATTTGACTAGATTAACCTCTCTATGTGAAAAGTTTATAAATGAATCTGTGTGGTAGCATCTTACCTATTAGAATAATGTGACTAAAATGCCAAATATCTCTCAAAGTTTTATTTTGCAGCCAGCTTCCTCTTACTCATCCCCTGTCACATCTGTTGCTCTCCTTTTTCTGACTCCTACGTCTTTCTCCTAATATACGATGAGGAAGTGAGAGCTCAACTCTCAGGGTGATGTCATTTGCTGGATGGAGCTTTAGCGTCACTGATATTGGATTGGATGTGATAGTACTTCTGACTGTGCAGCTGGAGAAGTGCAGTCACAAATTTATGGTGCTGCCAATGGGTGGTGTCTGTGTCATTCAACAGGACTCATATTATTGGCTAATTCCCTCATCCCCGGTGATATGGTTGGCATTTCGGCACTCTAAAAACCCCTACATGGGAGTTAGCATTTGAGTATAATGTTCTCAGAAAAGTGGGAATATGTCAGTTGTGAGGATTTATTCCCAAATTGATCTTAAACGTATCTGAGCTTGTTATAATTTCTCTGCTCCTCTCGTATCCGGTATTTCAAAGCAAGACATAATTGCAGAGCGCTTCCGTCCCAGTCACCCTGACCGTCTGCCTTTTAACCATCTTGCATGGTGAATTGAGCCCCACATTTGTGAAGTGTAGCCCTGGGAGTCCCCTAGTGGCCCCTGCCTTGCTGTAACAAGCATGGGGGGCCCCTGTGGTAAGTGCTCTCTGGGGACCCCGGCTCTGATCTGGCTGTCCCTGGGGCCCTGTTAATTCCTGCTCCGCTCAGAAAGCCTCGCCACTCTCCACTGCTCTCCTCCTCCTTCTTTTCATACCGCTCTCCTCCTCTTTCTCATCCACCCATCTCTCTGCTACTGTTCTTTATGTAAAAGGTGTGCTGTCAACAGGGAACTTGGCCAGTCTCATTAAAAAGCTGGTGGAGGTTGTGAAGTTGTGACGGTGACAGAGATGTGCGGATCAGTAGCAGGGTGGTGTCGTGGTTGGAGAAAGAGTCCATTAACCAAAGCCTGCGGATATTCGGTTGAAATATGATGTAGAATTAGCCCAGTGTCTCTTTGAAATCCATCCATAGTGGACGATTCTGCATCTGTTGTTTTGTATAGCATATAGTGAGGTAGGATGTAAAGGTGTGGAGGTTATGGAGGTGGATAGAATGTTGCACATTCCTCTTTTAACCAAAGTTTGGGTTTTCTTTGACAAAACCACAATCATTCCCTCATCTTAACTGTACTGTAGGAAGAAAGAACTTCAAACAGGTGGCATTGGATCGAAACCAACCAAAGAGGAAAGTCTGGTCCTGCAACAGTCTTGTATATGATTGCAGCCCATAAGATCTGTAGCTGACCACTTCAGATCCAGAAATCTGTGTCACTGCTCTCTGTCATTACAAGCAGCATTTAGGTTTCTTTTCTTTTGTTTAATATGACAGTTAACAGTGACAAGTAATTAAGGAAAAGGTCTTGGGCCAGAATCAAGCTTGGCGTGTTGTAATTATGAGTACAGTACATTGGAGCCACCAGGACACCCTTGCAGCTTGTCTTTAATGTGACTGTTCCATTACAGAGGCATGTAAAAATTTGGGGCCTGCTAGGTTTGACTGAACTTAAACTCTTCTCCCTGAACTGACTACCAGACTTCGAGCTCCTCTAGATAAGAGAATCCTCCAAATGGCCCTCATGATCTTCTAACCGTCATCTCTATCTTTCTGTAAGCTCTTCTATCTGCTCCCTGTCCCTTCCCCTCCCTTTCTCCCTTCACTTCTTCTTCCACCCCTGCCCTGTGGCTGGGCTAAGAAGGGGCTGGAGCGAGGGGGGGATACCGGGGAGGTAGAGGGTCGAGGGGGAGGCAAGAGGAGGCGTGTACATGTGGAGAGGAAGAAGGGGGATCATGCCGGGCGACTCCACAGGAGTGATAAGAGCGAATAAGCTGTCAGCGTGGGCGTCGGATGGGCCTTATTGTTCATATTTAGATGGAGGAACAATGGCGGGGTGTCAGGCGCCTATAGTTCATAATCTGCTGATGCTGACCAAGTGTCAGTGTGATCCATGAGCACAGAGGCTCCTGAATCCTTAAGCAATCCCCCGTAGGAATGTCATGGGGGAGAGTACAAATGGGACAGCATCTGCCGGACTATAGATAGATAGGTATAGCAGAAGGGGAGGGAGGAGAGGGAACGGAAGGAGGGCAAAGAAAAAAGAGGAGATAGAAAAAAAGAAGAGGTAGGGAGAAGCAGGGTGAGACAATTTCAAAGAGGACAAAATTAAAGGCATTAAAGGGAATTCGCTAAAAGAACAACCGAGGCTAATTTCCCCTTAAAAAAAATGAAAGCTGCTAATTGTGAAGAAGTAAGGAGGCAAGCACCTGCGTGGAGAGAACGATAGATGGATGGATGGGGATTAAACCGAAGAGGCAGGAGGGAGACAGGGGGGGGAGGAGGGGGAGAAAAACAGGGCACTGATTGTGAGGAGGCCTTTAGCTGTGTGAGCTCCCACCTGCAGGTGAGACACAGAAGGAGAATGGGTGTCAGATTAGAAGGAGGCCCTGAGAGCTCCTTCCCCCCACAATGAAGGCTTGATTCTGGGCAGAGAGATGCCCCCGAGACGCCAGGCGCTCCCCGGAGCCGTCACAGCCCATCAGCCACTTTTCTACACCCGTCTTGATGGAAATACAACCGCGTTGCCCTCACACCGCTTCAGCTGACAGATGACAATTAATGGTGATTCTTTGATGGAGTTTTTGAACAGATCTTATCAAGCTGAAGTGTGTGTGTGTCTTTTGTGACAGTGCTTTGAAGAACTGAAAAGAGGCATGGGAAGCTGCGTGCACACACACACACGCACACGCACTCGAGTCACGTGTTTCGCTGGCGTTCTTAAATGTGTCACAATGAAAATGCCCCCCCAGGCATTCTTCATTTACTGTCACAACCATTAGACATGGAAGGGGAGAAAAATAAGAGATGGTATCAGTAACGCATGAGCTACAGTAATTAGCCTCCTGATGCAAGTATGTGTATGTGTTTGCATGTGTGTGTGAGTGTGTTTGTGTGAGAGGGATGCTGTAGTACACACAACTACACACGCAAATGAACACCAGTGTATTCCTACATCTGCTGAGGACTCTCATCAACAAGAGCTGTGTAAACTGGAATCACCATCTCAGTCCTGAGTCCCAGATTCTCTAAATTATATATCATCTCCAATGACTCATAGTCGTACTATAAGCTATGCTAATGCCTCCATTAGTTTATGAGCTGACATGAGATGTAATGGGAGCCTTGTCATGCCATGCTGATTCCTTCCAAGACTCCAGATCTTCAGTTTCTCTCCCGCCTTGTTCCCTGTGCCACCACCTTAGCATCTTCTCTCTCCTCTCCAGAGTTGATATGGGTGTCTGTTTGTGTATATGTGAGCAGGTATTACTCATCTTGCAGGGACATAAATGTTTACACACTCACATTATGGGGACTCATCCTCCTTATGGGACAAAAGCAAGTCTTAATAAAGCAAATTATGAACGGAAACATGTTCAGGCAGTAGTTATGCTTAGGATTAGAATAAGTCTTCAGGAAATGAATGTAAGTCAATGTAATGTCCTCCTAAGCCACAGAAACACAACTTTGTGTGTGTTTGTGTGTTTGTGAGTGTGTGTGTTTGTCTCTCACTCTTTAACCCAGCTATGACATGTCAAGAAGCTGTGGGTTTTGTTAATACCTACTGTCATTAGTAGCTTGTTATCATGCAAGCCACAAGCAATTTCATTATCTTAACATTCTGCAACGGTTATGAATAATAGTGTGCTGATTTCCAACTTGTGTAAAAGCTGTATTATTTAGTTTGCTGGTGTTACCATCAATGTTCCCTGTAATTTTTCCTGAGTGTGAGCAAACAGACAAACTCCCTGAGCGTCCCTTGGACCACTGTGAGCAACATCAGACGTGTGCACTGTGGTCACACCAGCATCACATCCATTCAAGTTACATGGTTCATTAAAAGAATCAAATTACAGCATTTACATTTCTGTTAAAACACTTTGTCAACAGGAGCCAGTTGAAGGCTGCAGTGATTTTAATGACACTACAATGTATAAGAGTGAAGTTATTGAATATTTGTCTCTCTTTACTGTTGCAGTGGTTTTGCAAATTGCAGACGGACCCTGTTCACTCCATAGACACCAATGTTATTCCTGTAGCTTGAAAGACAGCTACTTTTGATAAAACTGGGCTTGTAGCACATTGTCTGCCTTGCAACAATGGGAAAGAGGCACCGTTTATGTTTTGACAACCTATATCTAATGAGTTATTGATGCTGGAAGTCCGAATCTGTGAATATCTTTCCAACTTTACTGAACTTGGGGCCACTACCACCTAAGGAGTGATATATTTAATTTTGAAAAAAGCATTTAGCCATACTTAAAGCTTTAAGTGCTTTATTAACAGGGAACTAAAAATTTTGTATTGTTTTATTATCACAGGTTCTGTCTGAAAAGAGGTGGCATCATTTTAAACAGTGAAATCAAACTAACAAAATGTAATGACCAACCAGTGAGCAATACTGGATTCTGCAAAAACATAAACAACTTTTTTTTAAAAAATCTAAATCTTATCTTAACACAGTTAATGTATTAACTTATTTTTGTGTGTATGCATGTATTTATTGATTTATTTAGTACTGTTAACATAGCAGAGTTCTGAGTGAGTTTTTCTTAAGATAGACAAAGGCCATTTATTGATTACATATAGGCTGTTAAATGTTTATTTAAAACTAAAACGCATTTTTTAAAAAAACAACTTAGGCATTTATTGAGTCACTAAAATACTGTAGAATACAGACCACATCAGCATGATTATAAGCATCCTCTGGTAAATTAACAACCAGATACTGATGTCTCTCACCATATGGACTTCAGGAGATGACTGGGGGATGATAAACTGTGACCTACTGGTTGGGTTCTCTCTGTTCTCATGTTTCTTACATGTTTGTCCCCTGACAGCCGGGTCCTAATGTTTTTTGAGCAACACACCATACTATGACGTTTTTACAATGATGGTTCTACTATGGAACCAGTTTGACATGTTCAGGTATTCTTTGTGTGAAAACTCAGAGATTTCAGGTATCAGAAGGTGGTTTTCAACTTTCTTTGTTAACTTTCTGCTTCAACTTTAAACTAAATTCCCTTCACTAACCCCGCCCTCTGGACTTCCAGGAAGCTGTGTTCCTATTGGCTGTCCAGGTGGCTGCTTGGTGTTATCAGGAACACCTGAGCAGCTCAGTGTCTTCCTGCTTTGTTTAGCTGCAGTCAAACATTTCCTCTGCTTCTGTTCACCACTGAACTGGGTTTGGCTCCATTGCTTTAGTTTGTTGTTTAGGTGTTGATTTGCAGTTTCCAGCAGTAAAATCGTCTTTAATGTGTTTCTTGGTGTGTTTTAGGGCTTTGTACTGGATAGTTGTCTTGGTAAATGTGGTTCTTTAGCCACAGTTAGCACATGGTGCTAATGTGTGCAGTGATTAGTGGATTTGGTCCAGCTGAGTTGTGTCTTTATCTTGGCTGTAGTGAGTCTTCAGAGGTTTTTGGTCAGACACATTCTGTATTCTTGTTTGTGAACCAGCGTTGGTTGTCCAGAAGGTAAGAGTTCCTGTCCTGATTCTCTGTTCTCAGAGGTTCTCTGGTAGGCTGCAGGAGACTTTAGTGTTTGGGTTGTGCTAGTTTGGTTTTTGTACAGTTTCATTTGGATGACTATCTTGAGGCCCCTCCATGTGGTTTAGTGAGGTTTTCTGTAACAGTTCTACAAAGCAACCTGCAGCAGGAGAGACTTTGAGAGTTTTTAGGAAGTTCTGGAGACCAGACTTTAGAGCAGCAGAAACATTTGTCAGCAGTTTGAGCAGGAGAAGGTGAGCTTCAGAGTAGAAATGAGACAGAAACCTTCTTGACCCGTGTGGTGAGGTCCTGTAACAAGAGTTTGAGCAGGTTGTGAAGAGTCTGTAGTTCTTTGGTCTGAAAGCACAAGAAGAGTCGACTCATTAAAGGAGAAAACAGGAGATATTGTTGGTTCTTCTGTTGCTCTGCAGTTTCCTTAGACTGAATATCAAGTTTATATTTTCAATGATTTCCCATGTGAGCCCAAGAAGACTTCAATAAACTCCCTCCATCCCCTGGACACAACATATTTTATCACCATGTGAAATCTTTTTTATTTTTTTTTTATTTTTTATATAAATATTTTGGAGTTTTAATCATAGTTTTAGCATAGTTTTTTTTCTCTTTGCTTGTTTAGTTTTGTTATCTGTGTAAAAGGTGCTAAACAAATAAAGTTGAATGATAAACTGAATAATTGACTAACTCATGATTGTGACAACAGAAGTATTTTCATTGTGATTTAAGAGTTTATTTCATTTTTAAGGTTGGGGTTAAAATATTGACAGAAAAAGAAGGTTAAAGAAATAAACTACATAACAAAAAGCAATTCAATCAAAGGGAAAAAAAATTAATACAATGAAACTTTTAAAAAGGTTTATTATTAAAAAGTATTTTTTGAATGTTTATCGAAAATATTTAATCTGTAATTTTTAATATTTGTATTTGAAAAATTTTGTTTAATTTCATAGTTACATGTATTGTATCTAATTCATTATGTTAAACAGACAAAATATTGAATTAGATAATTACACAAGATACAATACATGTAACTATGAAATTAAACAAAATATTTCAAATACAAATATTAAAGATTACAGATAAAATATTTTCGATAATTAAACATTCAAAAAATGCAATTAAACAAGAATATTAAACATTTAAAAAAATACAAAACATTTAACTAGATTATTAAACCTTTAAAAAGACAAAACATTTAATTAAAAAATTAAATGTTTAATTAGAAAATTACATCTTAAAGACAATAAAACTTCAAATAGGAATTAAACAGAAAATACAATGAAGCATTTAAAAAGAAAATTAAACATTAAAAGGTGGTAAAACATTTAAAAAGAAAAACCTTCAAGATTTAATCGAAAAATTAAATATTGGGAAAGAAAAAAAATTCAAACAAGCCGATAAAACATTTGAAAAAACAATTAAACATTAAAAAGACAAAACATTTCGAAATCAAATCAGACATTAGAAAAGAATAAAAGGTGAGAAAAGAGCAAAACTAAACATTTAAGAAGAATCAAACTAAAGACAAAACATTTGAAAAGACACCAGTTAAACTTTAGAAGATCAAATTAAACAGAAGAGACAATAAAACGATCAAAAAGAGCAAAAACAGATCAAGGTCAAAGCGTTTTCTAGTCTGAAATGAAAACATCAAGTTGTTTCTTCAAACATTTCCTCTTTCTATGTTCTTGGTTTGATTGTGGACAGATTTACTAAGAACTCATTTCAGAAAACTGCTTTCCAGATAAAGTCTACTAGTAGTTGAAGGCATTGATCAAACTAATGTTACCTTCTGATCTCCACAAACTTTACTGTTCAGTGAAGAGAATCAAAGTTTGTTAAGGATTTCTAAAAAACCCACAGGTGAAGGTCTGAGAAGAACACAGATGGATGGTCTAAATGTGAAATCAAGACTCATGGTCACAAGTTTTAAGGCTTCTGTTAACCAGAAAGTTCAAACTAACAGAGAAGTACTGAGAAACTTTTAAAACTTCAGTCCTCAGACTGTCTGAAGGTTCAAACTAACAGAGAACCACTCAGGAACTTCTAAGATTTCAGTCCTCAGACTGTCTAAAGGTTCAAACTAACAGAGAACTACTCAGGAACTTAGAGGATTTCAGTCCTTGGACTGTCTGAAGGTTCAAACTAACAGAGAACTGCTGTGGGACTTCGAAAATTTCAGTCGTCTGACTGTCTGAAGGTTCAAACTAACAGGGAAGTACTGTGGGACTTAGAAAATTTCAGCCCTCAGACTGTGTGAAAGCTCAGGTCCTGTGGACTCGGGAGGTGTGGAGGCTTTGGAAAGTCTTGGAACTGAAGGTTCAACCCTCCAGCCAAAGGCTGAAGTCCAACCTCCTGAGAAAAACGGTCGAGACGAGACTCGATTTTAAAAAAAACTCGAAAACGACAAAAAATAGATGATAAATGCGCAAAAAACAGAAGAATTTGTATCTGAGCGAGTAGCTCAGGGGGATAAGAAGAGGACTACCAAGCGGTAGGTCGCAGGTTCGAGACCCGCCACCGGCCTTTTCTTTCTTTGTCTTTGTCAGAACTTTGAGAAAATTTAAGAAGTGTCTGGTCTTGAACCAGCGACCTGCAGCTCCATAGGCAAATCCTTAACTCACTGAGCTACAGATCAGATAATAAAACATGATTTCGTCGTCCCTTTGTCATCGTAGTTGCTGAAGTCACCACATGGGTGGAGCCAAGGCGGAGTCTGGGTGGAGCCAGGGCGGAGAGTAGGCGGGGAGGTGGGTGGCGGCCTCCCCCCTCTACTCCCCCACCTCCCCCCACCACCCACCACACCTTCCCCCGCCCGACGAGTTTTTCGAGTCTCCACGAGTTCTTCGAGTCTCCACAGGTTTTCCCGAGTTTCTGGAGTTTCCACCAGGTCCGAGGCAGAACAACTTGTCATGAAGAGGTGTTGAAGTCGGCCAGGATGGACTGACTTTTTACAGCGACTAGAAGGAAGACCACTAGAAGAGCAGGTCTTTAACCACCATCCATAAAATCGCTCCAGAGACATGAAGGGGGCTCAACTTTTATCAACCTCCATCCAGATATTCAACTTCATATCTTTGACATTTTTAGCACCACAAACCTTTAGTATCACACTTTATTATCATTTATTAGGACTTTAACAGAATCCACCAGCAGATTTAGTTTTTGCTGAGAAACTTTATTCTTGTCATCGTGGGACTGCAGTATTTGAAACTGTTCCTTCTATTTGACCTTGTGTTTATTAGCTTTAGTGGAGAAAGTTATTTTAGTTGTCGATTAGTCTCTTAAAAACCAAATAATAAATTGGAGTAGTCAAGAGGTTTAAATTTCTTGCTTTGTCATATTTTAAATATGACAAAAAATGGAAAAATAAAGTGTCTTGAGACAATTTGACCTGTAATTGGCATTATATAAATAAAATTGAATTCAAATTGTATGTATCTTGTACTCTTGGAGTAATTCAGCCATATATGTTGGAAAACACATTTTCTTTGACCATTAATCTGTTGATTGTTTTCTCCAGTAATTCATTTCTTGTTTTGGTTTATAAAATGTCAAACCCAAATATATTCAGTTTACTGTCATAAAAACCAAAAAGATTTACATTCATGATGCAGGAATCAGGCAGTTTTTCACTTTTTATCTTAGTTTAGTCAGAAAGATAGTTGATAATGTGTGAATTGTTGCAGCTTGTGAGCCGTAAAAGGTTTTAATCTTTGGGGCTGAGTGTCAGAAAACATTTAGAAACCAACATCAACAAAGCACTCAACAAAGATTTGAACATCATTAAAGGGAAATCCAACTTTTGCATGACAATGTCTAATTAAAGGACATTAATTTCCAATGTAAATGTGTGATATTCATCCTCTGGAGCTTTCTCTTCACATCGTCTTCCACCTGGACTGGTTTGGTCGAGAGCATGTGCAACAAAAATTTGAAAAACTGCACTTTAACATCAATGAATGACACTGAAGTTTAATCTCTACATAAATGAGACTGAGTCTGGATGTGCTGCTCTGTCATTAACTCCTAAGTTTAGGGAAAGTTCAAACAAAAGAGGACAGTTCAGATAAGACTTGAGAATGAGCTTATTTTGAACAAACATCTCAGACTTTCTGAGCTTCAGCACCTATAGCAAGATATTTTAACAAGCAACTCAAGAGATCCACAAGTTGGAGAGAGCTAGCTTTAGCTGAGCCAAAGAACATGTGGGACGCTAACCTAGCAAACATTTCAGACTTTCCTCTGTGAATTCTGAGAAATAATTTACTATTTAATGACAGAGCTACACATCTTAACTCAGTCTCAGTAAAACAGACTCTAATTCAGTGTCATCCATCCATATTAAAGTGCAGTTACCCAAAATGTTTGTTGCATGAGCTCCAACAAAACCTGTCCAGGTAGAAGGCCACTTTGACAAACAGGAAGTGGACGATTCCAAGCAGATTTATAGAAGGGGGAACCGGACTGTACTAAGTGTGGTCGAGTATGGAGGGGTGTTTTGTGGGCTTTTAAGGCTGATAATGATTATTAGTGAGACATTTGGAGTAGATATTCATTTGCAGTAAATGAAAGTATTTAAAATCTTGGAGTTAAACTTAGAAGAACACAAACTCTAAAAGAAAACTTTGTTGATACGTTTTTGTTTTGTTTACAGATGTTAAGCTAAAGGAGTTTCATTCGTGACGCATAACCAATCAAATCACTCCAGAAGACAGAGCGACCACAGGTAGATAAAGGTTCAGAACAAAAGTAGCACCATTTTTAAACTGATTTATTACTGTAAATCAGTAAAAAAAAAAAAAACACTTATAATCAGTAAATCAGTCAGCCCACAATTACTACAATTCTACAATGTATGTCTCTTTCCTTTGACTTGTTATTTGTACAATATACAATGCATATGATGCCGTTTTTTCATACGAAAGGCTATACTATGATGTTTTCTAAGAGACATACGATGCTACTCTGGTTGTTCTGGCCCTGGGCCACTGCACTCCTCCTCTGTTGTTTTCTGGATTGTACTCAGCTGCATGCCTTCGTCCACCCGGCCTCCGTTGACTCGTCCTGCCTGCCATCTCTGGAGCTGAAGCTGGATTGGAACAGACCAAAGTACAGTCCAATCACGATGCCAGCTGCCTCTCAAAAGGCTCCTTCATCTGGTGGAACTTCTTCTGAGGGGAAGCTGAGCTGGCCCGGCAGAACTTTGGAGATGTGTTCCAGTGGTTGGTGGATGTGTGGGGAGATAGAGAGGGACCTTTGAATTGTTCAGAAAGGAAAACAGGGAACCCATTGGTAGTTTTAGTTTAGGGTGCTACTGCGGTGTGTTTTTGGGGTTTTAAGAGGTGAACAGGAAGACGTTTTGTTTGTATTGATTATCTTTTACTTTGTTCCTGGTTGGAATGCCCATCAATGTCAACATGTTCACTTTTAGTTCTGTTTATTTATTTTTATTTTACCAACACCCATTTGTTTTTAACCCCCTCCCATGTTGTGTTGTTGTAAACTTCCTCTTTCAAATAAATTCTCGTCTAACCCTTTGGAAACCAGCGTTTGGACTGTTTTTGTGTTGCTCCTCACCTACTGACAGCTGTGGACTAAAGCAGTGGTTCTCAACTGGTCTGGGCCTGGGACCCACCATAAAACTGAAATGACAAATCGTGACCCAAACAATATTTCTCCAAAAATCAACAATTTATTGATTGAGCGTTCGAAGACAAAACTTTTAAACCTGAACTCAAGTACTTCACAACAACTCAAAATCAAGCAGCAATACTAATTCAAGTACTGAGGACTTTGAAACAAGTAGAACAATAGCCTCAAGTAGTTCTCAGGATATATAAAAGTGCATTTTTTTTCTACAAAAAAGTGCAATTCAACAAAACCAGTAGCTTCTCATAATACTGCACAAGTCTGCAACATTGCTGTTGTAGCTGGAGAAACTATGTATAGAAATATGTGCAAAAGAGTCCAAAACATGAAAACTGATGAAGTGCATTCAACAAATTATTAAAGTGAAGAAATGCTTAATGTTCTGATCAATCTCAAAATGTAAACACAATAAAACATTTTTCAAAGGGCTTAACTATATTTGAAAGCCAATATTTGGGGAAAAAAATAGTGTGCAATATTGAAAGAAAAGTGTGTTTTTACGCACTTACAAATAAACAAAAGTCACAAGTCACAATAAAAGTACTGCAGAACTACATGAAGTTCTAATGGCTTAGCTGAGGATGCTTTTTGGCCTTTACAAGAGTCTCAAAATCTGGCTGTATGCATGATAAAGCAACTCTGAGGTCATGCTCAATGTTCAGTTTATTTCGGTATTTTGTTTTCAGCTGAACAAGAGCTGAGAAGCCACATTCACAGAGGTATGTGGTGCTGAATGGTAGGAGGATTTTTACAGCTCGACTAGCAATGGAGGGATACTCTCTCATCACATCGTTGCACCAGAACTGGGAAAGGCTTACCTCTGTGAATTTCTTTCTGAGAGTGCGGTCACATGATAGCTCCACCAGCTGACATTCATCGCTGCTAGGCAACGTGATGCTTTCCATGTTTATTCCAAACGGGTCGCGCACCCAGTCGTCCTCGGGTTGTTTATCGGGAAAGTAGTCGCTAAACCGCTCAAAAAGTTTATTCAGATGCGTACTTTTGGACTCCTTTGTCTTCGATGTAGGAAAATCCATATTTAATGTACTCGCTGTCGTACTTGCGTTTAGCCATGCTGCTGTTGCTATGAAAACATGCAGTTTCTTCTACAGTAATACGAGTGTCCTCACCGGTCGCTGCTGACACGACGACCCCCTGCGGGTGCGGAGGGGAACTACAATGACTCGCCACTAAATTGGATTATCTTTATTTTTCTCTCTTTTTAGAAAAAGGCTCGCGACCCACCAAAAACGGCCCCGCGACCCACTTTTGGGTCGCGACCCACCAGTTGAGAAACACTGGACTAAAGGCTATACTGTGACGTTCTTAGAGAGACATGCTATACTATGATGTTTGTTGGGCGAAACAATACTACAGGCTTTTTTAATTGACATATTACTGTGGCGTTTTTTTGTTTTAGTTTTTTTGTTTTTTTTAGCAACATATAAGAATTCAAACAGTTTTAAAAGTTACTATACTTTTACTTGTGCAATGAAATTATTATTCTATGGCATTTTTTAGATGACATATTATACTCTGATGTTTTCTTGAATTACATACTATTTTGACAATATACTGCACTATGACATTTTTTGAACCACATATCATACATGACAATTTTAGGCAACATCCTATCATTTTGCAATTTTTGAACCACATAATAATCTATGTTTTGTTTTGTTTTTCTTGCCAACATGCTGTACTATGAACTACAGGCCATACTATGTTATTCTTGAGTAAAGCATACTATACTTTGACATTTTCTGAACTACATCCTATACTATGGCGTTATACACAGAGTGCTTTGGTTATATGTTGATTTATAATCTAGATTTTTTTCTGTTTTGTTTTTTGACGGGATTACCACAGACCTGACTGTGAACACTGTCGACACCCACCTCAGGGAGACGCTGCCTAAGATCTCAAGGCTGCTTGGTCGTGGTCTTTCTGGCACGTACTCTTCCAAGATGAGCCGGGAAGTTTAACACTGATGGAATGACACCAGGTCTAAGCCGACAAACTTCCAATTCCTCCTCAACCCATCGTCTCTGGGAAACCTACATGGAGTAAGAAAAGTAGACAGAGAAGTAATTAAGTCTGTACACAACATATTAAAAAGAAATCACGCTAATAAATTAAGTACAAAGAACCGAATTCACCAATATACTGGAGACCAGAGCTATTTAATTTGATAAGTATAACCTTGTTTAGTAACATTTCAATTATTTGAGAGCAGTCCTAAAGAACGGCCTGTAATCCCAATCATCACCTATGAAAAGTCATTTCAAGTTTCCTTGTCTCAATCGTACGACGTAGTGTGTAATTGTATGCAGCACAGTGAGACGGCATACTTGTTTCCATTTTCACGCCTACATCAACGGAATGCACTGAAACTTTGTCCCCACTAGCTTAGCCTCGCTGTAGCACGCAGCTCAAAGGGGTGTGTCCTATCTACTCATTCATATCTATGAGAACAACGGTGGCTGCACATAAGGACGCATGTCAATGATGTTGATTAGCTGCGTAAATACCATTATATACAGTCTATGGTAAATACGTATGTGAATCGCATCATTGGCTGCAGCAGCCAGTCACCGGTCACTCACTGACTCACATTGAAAAATAGCACAGAATGAATTGTTACGTGTTTATTTTATTTACAATTTAGGTTGGATTTTTTTTTGTGTGCAGCGCAGATTTTCTGTGCGCAGAGACCGTGTCAGCAGTGTGCAAATGCGCACATGCGCAGCTTAGAGGGAACAGTGGTTACCGGTATGTTTTGAATGTAGCATGCAAACAATATTAGAGGTAGATTAAGAATTTTTAACTATTGTATGCTATAGAAGATTTTTGATTGAAGACTCTCACTACACAAGGTTAGAAGAAATTTTGAATCACTTTTAGTTGGAAAAAGAAGTAAAGCCAAAATGCTGGTATTTTAGCTGAGTTTCTCCTGTTTTTTTGTTCAATGCTTAGCTACTGTATATGAAATACAGAAGTACTCCCAAAGAATTTCACCTACACAACACACAATCTTTGCTACATCACCTGCCCTTTTTGTCTTGCATTTGTCTTTAAATATTGAGCAAAAAAATATATATATTATTTTGAAAATGTACATAATGTGTTGTAGAAGAGTTCGGTTGGTGACCCTAAACTCTGACTCCACATCTATTAAACAGGGCAGTTCGCCGCGATGCAGCTCCTGGTCTCACTGGATCTCGTTACCCAGCATGCCCCAAGTTCTTCCGCCCGTCCTTCTTGCGCTGTGTTGGCCAAAGTCCGGGATCTGTTCAGCATCAAGCATCATGCTCTGACGCCCAACACAAACACGCGGCAGTCAGAGTCCGGCTCAGTGAGCGACGCTGCGGAGGCTTTTCGCTCTACGTTAAACGCCACTGACATCACAGAGAGCTTAGCCAGTCCTTCACTGCACTCCCAGAGGCTGAGACTCGCCCTGAGTAATCAGCGGGTAGATCCCATAACACAGTCACACACTCACAAATGCACACTCACATGCACAGAAGAATGAACTGGCACTCATTCATTGAGTCCAAACAGGAAAACACAGACACTCGGTGACAGGAGACATATACAGTATGTATGTATGCATTCACACATTTATGACAGCAAAATTCCAGGTTAAATCATTTCATTTCACTGAAACTGCTGTAATCAATCGATGTGTTCACACAGGTGAAGAAATATGGTGAACTTTGACGTTCAAATTTGCAGTATTGCCAGTCAGTAACCCAAATATAGGGAAAACCATCATTACAGCATGCCACACAATTTTGCTTTGTTAACCATTGTTCCATTTTTCTTTCTTTTAAAAAAACAAACAAAGCATAAAACAAGAACAGTTCCACTTAACGGCTGAATTACATTTACATACAAAAATATGGACTGAACAAAATCACCACTACACACTGTAACTCACAACTGCCTTAAAGGTCAAGTAAAATCTATTCATGAACCTATAGTATGTGCTGAACTGAAGCTGGAGGTTTTATCCTCATGTTTTCAGTCTGAAGGACTAATAAACACTAGAAAAATCAACACATCCATCTCCCATCGCCTTTCATAACATGCAACTTTTCTTTTCCGTCAAGTGTAGAGCTGATATACAGCTGCTATCAGTGTAACCTCACCCAAACTGTGGTGCATTTGCTCTAAAAAGAATGGATAAAATAAGAACACCTACTCAGTGTGCACAAAAGTAGTCATTGTACTGTGAGGATTCAATACTATGCCCCAAGTCAGGATAGGAAACAAGAGGCTATGGCTAATCTCTGACACTTAATCCCATCTTGCATGGCACGATCAAAGGAGTTTGTCCTATAAATGAAAGCACACAAAGGAGCAACTATACACCTAATGTACTGTACTGGATTCTAGGTTGCAGCCAAGTGACTTTCATCAAAAAAAACATGGAACTGGGATGATGAAATTATGTACAATATTGTGCAGTTTCAACATAAAGTGAAGATGCTTCCAAATACTATTCACACAAGGCACGGTAAACAGTAAAAAACAAAATAACTAAATGATAATTTGGAGTCACCACTCACTGGTAGAGTTGTGCACAGTTTTAGAAGGAAACTGAGAATGTGCCGCAGCTCTGCTGTGGTTTTAAGCTGTCTAAGTTGCTTGTGTCTCTTTATGTAATTATAGACTGACTCATTGATGCTGAGATCAGGGCTCTGTGGGTGCCATGCCATCTGCAGGACTTCTTGTTTATGATGCTGAAGATAGCTCTTTATGACTCTTACACTACATATGTCATGCAGCAGAATGAATTTAGAACTAATCACATGCCTGCTTGATGATGTCACATTATGGAAAAGGGTCCAAACTTTTGCACTGTGCCAAGATTAGGAGGCCAGTAATCATGGAATCATGGCCTTTTCTTCAGATGATATGTGTTTCTTTATGACATCCCAGCTCGCTTCCTTCCTACCAAACGGTGCACCAGGTCCCTTGGGTGTTTCATGGCAACACATCTGAAATGTTACCCAAGTTCATAGAGGAGCCTCTTGCCTCAGCAGAGGTGTGGCAGCTACCTGTAGTGGTGGCCTCAGACATCACTGCAGGCTGGTGGGGTGGGGGACCGGGGCCCCTGGAGAACACCTAGTGGAAAAACAGTGAGCGCAGCACCTACAGCAGCGCTATAGTGCAACTACAGTACATCCACAGTACTGTATGTGGCAGTCTGGGAGTTAGCTAACTGCCTTGGGGTCGACTTAAGGGCTCTGACTGCCGGCCGGCTCAACATTTGCATCAGACTACATTTCTTTCTCCAGCAGTCGGGTCACAACTGGCCACAAGTGCCAGTTTGGCATTAGGGGACTTAGCAATATTTACATCAGGCCACAAATCCAACACACCTTTCTTCTTCTTTTTTCTTCTTCTTCTTCTCTCTCCGGTGCAACAGAAGCAGCCGTGACAATTTGCTGACACTTCAGTGGAGGTACATTACTGCAGGAAGTTGGTGAGAAAATAAATACAAAGAGGACATTTTCACTACTTCTTGGAGGGTCCCATGTTACTCACTTACTGTGATTTATTTATTTTTATATCTTTGGGATTAAAAATTCAAAAGGGAGCATTTTAAAGTTCCACATCATTAAATATACTATGTTGTCACATATTTCTATAGGTATGAAACTAAAGAAGGAGAAATTTTGGTGCTTGTGGTTGTTTCCCTCTCCCCTTTTCCTTGCTGAAGCTTGTTTCTGTAGGTGGTGCTCTTTTCTTTATTCCTCAAAAGATTATTCCTTGGAAAGAACTGATGCCAGGTGGTCAGAATAACAAATGTACAAGCTTTCAATAGAAAGAATGACATTTATTTACATAAAAATGCTGGGGATTATTGCTTACAAGTGGGTAATTATGAAGTTGAGATGAGCTCTCGCTCCAACGGAGGAAAAGATGTCAACTTGTGCAGTTGAATAATCCTGCGCCGACACATCAACATTTTGACTAAATGATGTTCCTCTCTTCCCCTCACAACTCTCTTGCCAATTTAAAGGGAGAGCAGCTCGCGTCAATTATGTATGTGCACTATTGAAATGTGCATGTGATAGAGGGTAATAGTAGAGAACATGTTTTATTACTTAATTGAATGGAGTTCCAGCAGGCCTTGTAAATGAGGAGTGACAGTAGGCGTTATCGCAGAGCGCCCTGGGTAATTATGTTCAGCTAAGTCTGGCTCGGAGGAGGTGAGACTCTCACAGTGGTTATAAACAGCAGAGTTAGACGAACATGCGAGCACAGAAGCTGTTTTTTTTATTTCCAAGGCACAGAGCTAAGTGCGTGTGTGTGCAGCGGGGAGAATGTCATTTATTGCACCGAATGCTTATCAATTTGAACTTGCATCCGAAGCCACACTCAAACAGGTTTGCATGCCACAATTAGCACATGTAACGACTTTGCAATCAAAAACAAAAACACGGCTGTTTGAAGCACTCAGTCCTGGTGAGAGGTGTAATCATGTTCAGGGCAATTAGACAGGTTTGTTGTTCTCTACAGCCATGTTACGTACCTGTGGGATGCTGATTGACTCAACAATCTAATTAGGTTTCGTTATGTAGGCTCCACAACATGTTACAATTGGCAACCAGGCACGGATGGTACGCAGGGCAACGGGGGTCATATTCCTGAAGCATCGCCCACAAGTGGCCTTCCTGTCTCATCAAACCTTCCTTCAGCATTATGAAACCAAGAAGACACCTTCCAGAGTGAAAGAAATGTTGTCTTAACACTGCCTCATATCTGAAGCTCTATTTTGCTACTACAGCTACTTTTGGATACATTAACTAGAGAAAAAATAAAAGAAATGAGATACGAAAACTTCATTGCATTAGAACTACAATGTAGAAATGCTGTCTTTATAAATTAGTTAAATATTTTGCTGCTTTTTTAGATGAAATAGCAGTTCTGTTTTTCTGTGATTTATTCAAATTGTTTCAAATTTCTAAAATTTAAATATATTTACTTTGGTCTCATATGTGAAAATGAAACAAAATAATTCATTCTATTTTTTCTGTGATATATTCATTTTGTTTTGTATGTCCAAAGCTCAAATATATTTAATTTTCTTTTGTATGAGATATTTTTTTTAAAAAAACACCAAATTTCACATTTGAGATTTTAAAACCAGCAAATCTTTGGCATTTTTATCTGAAAATTACTTGATTTTGATCATTCTGTTGGGTAAAAAACTGGATAAGTGACTGATCGTGTGAGCTCTATATGATTGTTATTATTACAATTATAATAACAGTTAACCTTTCTTAGAAATATCAGAGCCATATACACTCAATGTCAAAAGAAAAAAAGAATCACAATACAGGGTTTATAGACTAACAACTTAATAATCATTTGAAATGACAAACGACAAAAAAATAATTCAACGATCACTGTAAAGTTTCACATCGTCTGTGCGACTCTGTTGAGAATTGCCTTTCCGTGATGTGATCTGTTTGACGAATAAGAAAAGATAAAGACCTGGAAGATGAACAGTGTATGATGGAGAATCACAGATGTTATGGGGAGGGGAAGGCTCCGGCCGTGTGACACTTTATCTATGAAAATGGATAAAGCGAGAAGAACAGAGGATCAACACAGTGAGGGCAAAGTCTCCATAGACTAATTATTCCTGTGACAAAGTAGAAACTGTGCCACCATTGTCCCCGCTCCACCCAGTCACACATGTAGCACGAAACTGAAAAAGAAACTCGCTCTCCTCAGAAACACACTTTTTTTTAATCTATATAACTCTAGGTGAGAGCAAAGGAGAGGCTCTGATTAAGGCAGCGTATAGTGAAGAGAATCTACGGTGTCGCCCACCTTTGGGGCCCTCCTTAAGTGGCCTTAAATAAGATAATAAGGGCGATGGGCAGAAAAGAGAGGACTTTGTCTGCTGGCATTAGTGCGTTGGCCATGTTAGCGGTGATATCTTTGAGAGGGGATAGTGTGCCAGTAATGAGACAGGGTTGCCTTCCCTTGCCGGCCTAATTAATCCTACATTTTCATAGCGTATAATCACTGCCCACAAAGCAGCCTTCTACTGGCCGGAGAAGAGAGATGTCGGAGTCTCTATCTGTTGCCCTATCTTTCTCACTTCCTGCTCTATCTTTTCCTCTCCTACTTCCTCCTCTTTGCAATTTATTACACTGGTATCCAGACTGAAGTGAAACCTCCCAGTATGGACCTATCTGTCATCTCTACATTATCACCAAAACACACTGCCTACCATATTGTACTATGAGGGGCTCCGGCAAATTACTATTTTTATGGGACATGATAAAGGAAATGGTGCCTTATGTTCAAATACGTTACTGTCTTAGAGGAAATAGGAAGGATTGAGTGTTTTAGATTGCTCTGTTTTGATCTGATGTGTGTGTGTGTGTGTGTGTGTGTGTGTGGCAAACACTGCTGTTACAACTGATGGATAATGCAGTGATTGGTTGCAGTCTCATAAAAATGTGTTCCTACAGGGTTAAAATGCAATAAAGCTTTTAAAATGTAATACACTGCCACATAATGTGACTGGATCCTCATACTAGTATTGTAGTATTTTAAAACAAACAACAACAAAAAAAAATTACATTTACAAAACTGGAAAAAAAAGTTGGAAATATTAAAAACAAGTGTACAATCTCTTATGACAAATTCAGAAGGCCCTTTTTATTGTCTGCTGTCCTTTTTTGCTGCAATTCTACACACACACACACACAAACAGTGAATTTAGATAAATTGTGCTCTCGTGGGAGCTCAACAAATGTGTAAAAAATAGAGTGTGAAATAATACATTTATGCGCTCTTCATTGGCAGTCTTGTTTGACAGGGATTTTTTTTATTTTTATTTCTGCAATAGCCGCTAGACTGCATCGAGGACCGCAGTGTCTCGCTGCTCGGCGTCACTGAAGCCATGTTGCAGAACGATCCCTGAGATGATAAAGAGAGGAAAGTGAAAAGTCACTTCCTGTCACATCTCATGATCTCTCGGCTGAAATGTGAGGCCTGCAGGGCCTTGAGGGTGACATCCTCCATATACCAACACACCACAACGCAGTGACTGAAGGAGGTGGAGAAACAGAGGGGTGGACAGTATAGAGAGAGAGAGATGGGTGGAGCATACGGAGGGAAATAGAGTGGAGGATTTACTGGTAAATATGCCTGTGCAGAAGCAACTGAGCCTGTTCCTCCCTATCTCTCTGAAATCCTACTTTCCTCTCTCTCCCTCTGTTTCTATCTCTCTTTCTCAATCGCTGTCGGTGTGAGACAGATACCCCAACCTCAAAGTGACAGGCCCTCAAACGACTTGGCGAGGAAACCAAGCATTAATTAAGTCATTGCCGGACTGTAATTTCCTTGAGAAGTGAAAAAATGCACAAGAAAAGGTTACTGAGACCTTTTCTGTGTCAAAATTACCATTCGTCATGAATATTAATGCACCTAATGAAGACAACCTTTGCTTCATCAAGAATGTTCTGGAGCAGGGTGCCACGCTGATAGACTCTCCCTGGCTGTTTTTCTCCTTCAGTCAGGAGGGGAAACTGGCACACACACACACATTTACACAGTAACGCATATACACACACACACAAACTGAGGTTTGCCCATCTGAGGCAACCCGCATATATCTTTTCTTTATGTGGAGCATCACATCCTTTCAAAAGCAAGGCGTCATATTTGACACTCTGTTTAGGAAAGAAAGCAGCGTAGATAGTAAAGCAGCACAGTGAGTCCAAATTAACATTACTGAGATGGTGATGGTGAAGTTTTTGATTTTAATGATTTTCAATGGTAGCACTGGATACAAAATGTGTAAAAATTATGCTTATCCAGAAGCATTGTGGGAAGTATAGTCGCCAGTAATTTTGGAGTTTGACTTGGGGTTAAAAGTTAGGCTCTCTTTACCTCTGCCCCTTAAAATTTGACCTATAATTTAAAAAATAAAATGAAATAAAATATAAAATCTAATCTGTCTCTTATGAGTCTTCAACTTCATGCTATGGTGAGCTGCTGGAGTGCTGCATTAACCCTTAGATGTATAAGTGGGTCATAAATGACCCGGCGAGGTCATTTTCTTGCAATATCTTTGTAAGGAAAAGTTTTTATCATTTCATATTCCAGCTATTCCTCAAAAGTTTTTTTATATCATTCCATTTACATTAAGTTCCCTTTTATACTTTTAAAGAAAGTGTGATATTTGTATTATAACCCAAAGTCTTTATCACTGATGATATCATTCAAGAGGTGATGCAGTGCACAGACTTGGAGGGAGAGAGAGCAGCAACAGCTGGAGGAAAAGAGTGGAAAAATGTCAATAAAGTGGATGTTGGCATCTTTCTGTTGCTGTTCTGTGTAATATTTTTCTTTTTCAATTATCAAAATGTTCAAAATCCATCATAAAGTGAAAAATAAGCATATTTCAAACATGAAATCTTTCTTGTGAGGACAAAAACCATAATATAAACATCTTATCCAGAATAACAAATATGGCCAAAAAAAAATAAAAAATTGATTCTTTTACGGGTCATTTTTGACCCATTTACAGAAGAGTGTAGGGGCCAGTCACTCACACATCTAAAGGTTTAATGCTTTGTGTTACGATTGTCCAGGAGGCTCAGGCGCAGGAAATGAACAGGCAGGTTTTAAATGCAAAAAGGAAGTTTTATTTACAGAATCGCGCACAAAAAAAAAAAAAGAGAGTTACAAGACGAAAACTAGGATCTTCTACAAGAGATACTACAAACCGGAAATAAACGTAAGCCTTCTGATAATCTCCTAGCGACTACTAGAGGCGGGGAGGACTAAATACAAAAACTTAAATACCCTGACTCACGTTGCGTAACACCCAGGCAAGAAAGCTTCACTAATATAAAGAATGAAAATACATAAAGGCTTAACTTTAGGCGAGGCTACAACTAGGAAGCCTGAATTATAGTCAAAAATAACCAAGACTACTCAGAAGATCATTTCTAAAATAAAACTACCTCGAGGAACAAAAACCAGATTCATAATCTACAATTCACGAATACACTAGATACTAGGTTCAAAATCAGAAACTCAAGAATACTAAACTTGATTTAGGACACAAGATGATTACAAGACTCGATTCTAAATTCAAGAACAGCTACTCTTATAAACTAAGCTAAATTTAGATTTCTAGGACAAAACTAATGAATACAAAACAAGATGCTCGGACTGGGCTCATGACTGTAAGCGGCAGGTGGATCTAGACCAGGGGTGGGCAATTAATTTTCATACGGGGCCACATGAGAAACTTTGACGATTGTTAAGGGCCGGACCAGTACACTTAAAAGCTCTGCTCAATATATATCTCAATAAAAACAGTAAATGAAACAATACAATGATACAATGAAAATGTGGAACACAGAACACAACTATTTAATGAAAGATTTTGTTTTTTCATTCAAACTATGACTGCTGCCTATTGAGTTGTAGATATTTACTATCATAAAGACATACTTAAAATGTGAAACTGATTTTACAAGTGCTTTAATTACTTTTCAGCAGTCACTATTTTTACAAACGAAGTAAGTAAGCCATCGCTCAGAATTTATTCTACAACAATATGACCATCAGCTGGCAGAGATTTGAAACTTGCCTTATCATGTCAGATTTTGTTCATCATGAACGCTATGAGGTAACTGCTACAGCTTATCTGGACGAACAGCTGCTGGATGTACAATAACACTGCAAACATCTTGTACCATTATAGTGTTGTCAGTTTTTCTAAATCTACATTAAGATGACTGTGAAGCATAAAGAAAGACAACAGCTACCCACTACACTTAGAGCAATGCTCAATATATCTCAATAAAAACAGTAAACTACACAATACAATGATGTACAATGCCCAAGTCTTGAATCTCTGCTCTCAGATCCCAAACTCGTTTAAGCACCTTGTCCAGGCTGATCCATCTGACAGCTGTCTGGTAACCAAGGTCACCATGTTCACTATCATCTCCTCCAAAAAGACAACAAACTGTCTAATTCAATGCTCTTGCCCTGATGAAGTTAAATACTTTAGCTACAACATCAGTCACGTGGTTGATTTTTAGCACTAACTTACACAGCACCTCCTGATGTATAATACAATGCAAAAATATCAGTTTCTGTTCTGGGTTTATTTCAGTCACTTTATCTTGCATCCGTTTCAAAAGTCCAACATTTTTCCCTGTCAAATTTGGACAGCCATCAGTTGTAACACCAACCAAATTCTCCCATTTTAGTCCCAGCTTGTTCATGCGTGTATTTACCTCAGTGAACAAATTACTCACCATTGTGGTCCTTTCATTGGCTGCACAGCTGCCAGCTCCTCCGTCATCTCAAAGGTTTTTTGTTAGTCCACGTACAAAGATGAGTAACTGGGCTGTGTCACGGACATCACAGCTCTCATCCAGAGCCAAGGAGAAAACGTCAAAATTGTCCACTTTGTTGTGCAGCTGAAGCTCCAGATTTTCGGCGATGCTCTCCACCCGCCTCGTTACGGTTCGCCTGGAAAGGGTCACATTAACGAACGCTCTTTTCTTCTCCGGGCATATAAACTGCAGAGTCTACCAGACATTCTTTTATAAACTCTCCATCAGAGAATGGCTTACTGTTTTTGGCGACTTTGTAGGATATTAGAAAACTCGTCTTGACTGCTGCATCCCTTGATGTGAGCTTTGGTAAAACAAAGTCATTGCTGCTTTAGCAGTTTAGCTAGCAAACCTTCAGATGTCCTCCCCGCTCTGCATCAGTCAAATGTTTGTACTTCTCCGCCATGTTTGGTCTCGTAATGTCGATTCAGATTATAATCCTTGAGCACCGCGATCTGTTCTCCACAAACTAGACACACAGCTTTACCTCTGACTTCAGTGAAGAAATACTTGGAAGTCCATGCCTTGTTAAAAACTCTGCATTCGGAATAAATATTTCTTTTTGTGCCGTTAGCTGACATCTTCCCGGGCTGAAGCTAACCAACAAACCAATCAGCGCATAAACCTTATGCTAAGTACGGAAAGCACGCGCGAAAAAACGTTAACTTAGCAGATCCTTCAAAATAAAAGCAGTGCGGGCGTATTGCTTGCATGTATTGCGATGGTATATATTTGCACTGACTTTTAATTAGTGATGGGATGATGATGCCTCAAGGAGTGTATTGACACACTACCCAAACTATTGACACTGTGTTGGTCACTCAATAGTGACCTCTGCAGTAGATCTAAAATCATTGCAGGTAAAAAAAAAAACTAAGATGGAAAAGCTTACATGCTGCAAACCCAACATCAGCCTGTGAAACAATATTTAATCTTTATTTAATTGCTAGTCTTTTACTGAAAATATGATCTCATCATTGTTTAATTTCATTTGCTCAATTTGTTTGCCGAGTTGAAGTTGTTTATGAGAAGAGTTTTAAATTTGCTTTGTTTGTGTAAATGCTAAAATGAGTTGGTATGTAAAATGTAGCAAATTTGTCTACAATAAAATTCAGAGTTCCAATTTTTAACTTATGTATGGAATTTTTTTAACTTAAGTGTTCGATCATACAAAATAAGAGACTAAAAATGGATTCATTCATACACTTTTATTGAGGAACAAAAGTTTGTTTGCTCCAAGACGATTTCTCTTCTTGGACACCAGTTCCCCTGCCTTAGAAAAAAACTCTCTCACAGGGTACAGATGAGGATGGTGTGCATAAAAATTTAAGTGCGAGTTGATACAGGTGTGGATATGTTTTCTGGTTATTTTTCCAATATTGTAATGGATCTTGTGCTCTGGGTGTGTTGGTTTCAGCCAGGTAGCGTTGGACTTCAACTATGGAACCAGCTGTAGTATTCGAGGTCGAGTTGTTCTCCTCAACCTCCAGATCCAGAGGTTTCCAGAGATTGTGCCCTAACAAATATTTTAGAAATAATTCTTTGTTAGTTGTTAGTTTATTATCACATGACAAACTGCAACAGAAATATACAAACAAACACAAAAATATGTGTTTTCAGTCTTTGATGATCATGTTGACCACAGCCTCATCCACTGCTTGCTTGTTAGGAACTGCAAGCAAAACGGAAATATTTTGTTTAAAGCTTCTTAAAGGACTGTAATTTTTACCAACAATATTACAGAGTCACACAAAGCCTTTTGTGTGTAATAAACTATTTTTGGAAATTCAAATTTTTGAGAATTTCAACATACCTGGGGTACCCACACAAGTGTCTGCCAATTCTTCATTGCCATGCCGAGCTCTATAATGCCTCAGCATTGATGAAGTGCTCTTATTGATGTAAGATAGCTCTGTGGAGCAGAGCCGACACTTCACCTACAATAAAATAAGAAGTTAATCTATTTGAAAACAATCAAACCTCTTACAGAAAAGAGTAGAAACATATTTGATTAAAAAAAAAAAAAAATTAACGGTAAACAATGCCCAAAGGAGAAAAAGATTTACCTTATTTGCCGTCAAAAGATCAAAATGATTCCAGACTGGGGAAAACTTCTTCTTATTGGAACGATCCATGAAGTCAGAAGTTGAACAAGGTGAGGGCAAACAGACACAGCAACAATACATGTCAATACAGTTTGTTTCCTTTTAAACACAATTTGGCGCAGCACATCCAATCGACACACTTTCTGTATCGGTCACATGATTTTTTCTTAAAGCGATACACGCACCATACGGGGGTTTCACTCTTGTGTGCTCGGCACAGTGCTGACGCACCAGTGTTGTTCGTCCCATCACTACTTTTAATATTTTCCAGTGACCTCATACGGGCCAGTCAGGGTCGTCCGGCGGGCCGGATGTGGCCCGCGGACCGTAGGATGCCCAGGTCTGATCTAGACGGATGGGTTTGAGTCAGGACGATGAATGGCGAGTTGCAGCGACAGGTGAATGTGGATGGACGCCAGGATGGAGGAAAACGGCACAGGTGAGTATTTCCAGAACGCTGAACAGAACAGGATACTGGAGGTGACGAGAAACCAGGATGAATCGAAGCAGGAGCAGGTGGAACCAGGACTGAAACAAAGGAGGACAAACAGAGTTACCAGGAGAACGAGAACACTGAACTGTGGCTGGAGTAACATTCAGAACTCTGTACTGGCTGTGTCACGATCCGGCGCTGAGAGGTGAGTGTCGTCTGGTTATATTGTGGCGAGAGTGGAGCTTGATTGGCAGATCTCCACCTGCTCCTGCACCAGCTGATGATGATTGTCAATGAGAGACACCTGCTGCTGCAACTGCACTGCTGACAAACCTAAAAAGGAAAAAGAGGCGGAGAAAAGAGGGAGAGGGCACTATCTAGGCCTGGCAGATGCCAGCCTGACGCTTTGAGCTCCACATTCACACGTTCCATTCACCTCTATGTACTGGCAGGACAGGTAACTCAAAACCTTGAACCAAAACTGACACCACTGTGGATGATGGATAAAATCTGTTTTTGAATTAATTGATTCTTTTACAGGAAATAGAAATTATTTTATATTCCTTAGACTGTCATCTTATTACACAGCTCATGTATTTTGGCATATTTTGATGGTATTCATATCCACATCAACTGTATTTAAACAGAGTATTAAATTGTGTACAGTTGTACAGTACATGGACAGTTTACACTTGATATTGCAGCCATCACTGCTTTTTCTGGCTATATTATAAAATGTGTAGGAAAAAGTATATTCATGGTTCCCCTGAGGAGAACCTTACATTTTTTCTGCCACCACTGTGAGACTGACATTTTTGGAATTTAGGGAAATGTGTGTTTAGTGCTAATTAGCATCACCATGCTGACATGCTAAACTGAGATAGTAAATATGGTAAACATTATATTTTCAATGCATCAGAATGTAATTTTTATGTGCATTTTTTTTTGTTTTTATGCAATATATATGCAATATGTGTTGATATATATATATTTTAGAAAAAACAGCTCATTATATGTAGGTCAATATGTAATTGTGGGACTTTTTGTATCATAGTTGGCAGATATCATAGTTGACATTTTTGCTGTTTTCAGTCCTAAAATCAACATGGCCACTTATAACCAAACACCACATGGCATTTTTAGAGAAAGATTCTTCTAAAACATTATATATACAACTGAGTAAAATTTAAAGTTATTTATAAAGATATTGTAGTAAACCTGTTGACATGATAAATCCACACTTGACTCACACACTACCTTATATTAAATAACTCAGAAAGCCTTGGAGTCTTGTCAGTCTTTTCTCCAGGAGGAAATGACATCATGTGAAGCAGGTCATGTGATCTGGAATTAACACACTTCCTTGAGAGGTGTTTTTGTAATGGATAACTTAGTTGTAAGGGATTTCTCAGACACAGATACAATTTGTTATTTTCCATATAAAATTTGATATATTGTCAAAAAAGAAAAATCTGTCATGATTATCTCAACTTAATGAAGTGACCTTATTCAAAAGTTGCTTTGATTGTGTTCTTTTTATTATTGATTGGCTAATTAGAAGGTGGTTGTTATTAAATGTGGACGGTTATTTAGTTGACATTTTAATGATATTCAGGCATTTTTTATTAATGTCATTGTTTCCATACTAAACAGTTAAGGTATTTGTAAAGACATGATCATAATGAACATAAAAAACATTAGGTTTTTTTTTAGTTTTAATAAAAATGTATGCAAGATATATCCCATGGACTTCAAAAGTCCCTCAATTATATATTGACCCATATAGCATGGATACGACATACCAAATGCAAGCTGTAGTCTGTGGTCAAAGCACTGCAGGCTGGTCCACTTGTTCAGAGCGGCAGCCTTCATCATGCTCACCACATTGTCTGTTGTTAACAGACTTGACATCTCTGAACCAGGCAGCAAGCAGCCAAACATTTCTCTCATCCTTGCTGCAACGTTCTCACTTGTATGATCATCCAGTAAAAACCCTGTCACTTTTCTGTGGAAGTCCTCATTAATAAAGCGGATGGTCAGACTTATGTAGGACTCTGACTGGACCACATGTTCGCTGTAGCTGCACCACGTTTGACTTGTGACTGTTTTTCCAGCTTGCACTTGCATTTTTCTTACAGCGTTGAGATGGCAATTCAAGAAAAATACGCATGGAACTTTCTCATATGGCATAACGCTGTGAAAGGCGTTTTTTGCTTTGAATGCCATTCAATTTAAATGGTCGAACAAGTTAGTTGTGTCGCTTGTGTGGCAACAACAATTGCGAGAAACTACCAACAGACTATCTGTTTTTTGGTCCAAATCACCTTTTCTATAGCAGGAATATTTCAGTACACTGATATTGCATTTATTTTTGCAACCAATACTTCCTATTTAGTGCTTTCTCATGTCAACAACCTCCTGTCTTCTAAATAAAATTACAAAAAGAATGGGGCATCCCATAATCTTTAAATGGAAATAAATAATATCAGACAGACTTTGCTCACAGATTAGTCTTGGAAAATGAGAACAGTGTAAGTTTGTAATCGTACTACAGCTTTGCAACTTTGCAGCTTGGTGTGTAATTTGCTTTACTTCACATCACACTTTCTGCGATGAGACTCTTGCTGATCCACACTTTGCAATGTTGATGCTGAAACTGTAAATCGTGCAACCCAACATGTAATTGTTGTAATTGTGAGCATAGTAGGAAGTAAGAAATTAGCACTGCTTTGTCTAAGTACAGCTTTACAGAGCTGTTGGTGCTGTAGACCCTTCCTGTCTTGTAACACACTGTTGCTGGTGTTTCTCTTCTTATTGCAAACTGAAATATAAATGTACACCGCAGACTTGGTCCCACAGAAAGTCTACAAGACATAAAGTTTTACAAAGCATAAATCTAAAAGCTTTGATGTGGTTACTGGTATTCTTTATGCCAGATATACCAAGTATCAGGAGATACTTTAATAAGAGACTGTCAAGGATTTTACCTTTAAAGATTCATCTGATTCAGACTTCACCTGAAATAACCAGGCAGGAAACATTGAAATTATCCTTTTAAGTGCCATCCACACATACACGCATAATGTAGTCGCCACTGCTCAGCCGCCATCTTTGCCCTCTTTACTCCTCGACGTCTCTCTCTCCCCTTGACACGTACCTCTCATTAATTCAGACCTGTCATATCGACACACACACTTACACACACACACACATTCAGGCGTTCGTGGTATCTCAGTAGAGGGTGACAGCTCGGCGTTGAGTGACAGCAGCTCTGTCTGTTGGCTACAGGAAGATCTTCTGCTGCCAACAGTTTTGTAAAGTAACCCTCGACTGTCACTGCGAGAGAGGGAAGGGTCATCTATTCATATGTCTGCCTCCTCAAACTGTAAATCGCTTTCACTGATGTCTTCCCTCATCCATTATTAACTGCTTTTGAATTAATGACAGTCTTTTATTTTGCACATGTGTGATTGTTTGGCATTGCCTTGTCCATCCAGTAGCAATTCCAACCTAGCTCCCCTAACAGCTTTAAAAGCCCAAACAAAAGCTCAGCAAAGTCTTGTTGCACTCAGTTTACTGATATTTCAGAAAACAAAGCAGAGGTCTCGGGACAAAAGTCTTGCAAAATTTGAGAAAACTAAAGGTTCCCTGTGGAATTTTTGACCTCTCGAAATGCTGTGGAGCTGTGTTCTTGTGAATGGGTCCTGGCTTTGTTTGTCTCATGCATGCATATTAATATGTCTATGTGCAGTCCTACATGGTTCTACCAGTGGTGCCATACTGTTCCAGTGATCTACAGGTGGCAGTTACGTGCCAAAATATAGAAAAATGCACCAACAAATGTAAAGAAGAAGACCTGAAGTTAGCAAGGTCGAATGTAAATGAGTGAATAATAAAACTTTCTGTGCCTTTAATGGATGTTGAATGATGAAAGCGTATGACTTGTTTTTTTTTTTTCTTTTACAACAGAAAATAAATGTGAAAATGGAATTTTGCTCCCTGGAGCTAGTTGACTACAAAACTATGTTATCTACAAAATGAATCAAGTACTTGCTCAAAGACACATGACAACTGATCATGTACTGAAACATAAACAGCAGACGGAACAAAACCCAGCTCTGTTTGGTGCCCATTTAAGTACCCCGTCATACACCAACGAAAAATGTCCTTTGGACTTGATTGACTTTAAAATTCCTGCGGCCAAAAGGATCATAAGGCACCCAGTTATAAGGCGCCAAATCAAAATGTGCAGCTAAATCACAAAGACATAAAACACATACTTCTAGTTTATCCTTAAATAACATTTGAGGCCTGAAAGATGAGCTTCAAGTTGAGCATCATTGCCTGCCTACCTTTGTCTGATGTGCAAAAAGTAGCATAGTGAGTGACAGGTATGTCTTCGGGAGTCTCCAACAGCACTTCATCACTAGTAATATAAAGAAAAGTGGGCGATAATTGGGCTCAAAATGTTTTTGAAGTTACTTATTACAGATGTAGAGTCACCACATATTATTAAGGGGAAGATATTGGATCTCACTACAAACTTCCACAAGTCATGGAGCTTTACTTCAATAAAGAAGATCTGTAGACCCGCATTGTGACTCCATTCTGCTTGGTGAAATGAGTTAGTCCTACTGCTGTACTCTCTTCATCATTTCTGCTCCCCAACACTGTCAAAATCATGGCATTTTCAATTTCCAATTAAGTATCTGCCCACATTCCCCCAAGTCAATCAGCCCCTAGACCGCATGCTTTAAATTCATTGTAATACTGGCACTCTCACTTCATCCTTCGCTCCTCCTCAACCAATCTCCACCTTATCTGAGTTGTCCAGGAGGTCTGAACCAGTCTTCATCAGGCATCTGCTAATTTTTCTAAACTATCAGCAGCATCTAGACTGGGCCTCTCTGATGTCACTTTGGATATATACTTCCACATGTGGAAGTATAAATCCAAAGTGATGCTTATTGAACTCTTTGTACATGCAGTTCAACATTAAAGCTAGTTCAGCCCGGGTTTGCACAACTTATTCATACCAAATTGGCAATATGAGTCATTATTTATTCAACTAGTAAATGGTGCTGGAATGTCGTCTTAGTTGATGATAGCTGACCTTAATATTATTACTAGGTATTGGTGTCTAGTAATGTTCTTTAGAGTCATTGTGTGGTTCAACAGCAGTTTCTGTTGAAGTAGTTACAGAACTGGGATGGGGTCCAGAGATTAACCTGTGATAGTAACAGGCCATTCAAGAAATCCTATTCCACTGAGTCTCCTGTATTGTAACAAGTTTTGGTAAAAGCTTTTCCATCATGCTGATTTTTAGCTCCCAGTGACATGCAACCTTGACCCAGATTCCTGAATAAAAAGCTGCATGTTTAAGCCAAATATTCAACTATCCACATCATATTTTCAACGTCACATTGCAAATCTAGACATAACAGGACAAAGAGAACGGCAACAACACCACACAATAGAAAACATTCAGAAGTGCAAGGTACACTGCCAATTATTTTCAGATGTTTGCGGGTAGATTTGTTTCTTTAAGGAGCTCCTTCTATTTTGTGACCTGTGTGTTCATGATGTGGATTTGGACTGAGTTCAAATTTTACTACCAGGACTGTTGAGGATCTCTGGCATCCCCTAGGTGAGAAGAATAAAACTGTGATTTGTAGTCAGAAGTTCTGCCAAGGAAGCCCATAGCTGGAGGGCTCAGAGACTCACAAGACAGACAAGAACATACAGTAAACCGGTCCACCAAACGTCAAAAACACTGCGCTTTTTTTTCTTCATTTGATCTGTTTCACATCAGTCAAAGGAAGAAAAAAATTTAATTGGCCATTTGGAGGCACGAAAAGAAAGTTTGCCTTTGTTGTGAATCTGCATAAGAGTCACCGCCATACATTATCATGAATAATACATCCATATCTCCTCCATAGCCACGGGTGGTAGGGATTAGATAAAGCGCCATAAATAAGCTTCAAAGCCCGCTGTATGCCGTTTTGTTACACCTCGCCATAGAGGCCTTTCCTTTAATCACAAACTTAGCCTTAGCTGGTGGGGCCCTTTTGTTGCGATTGTGCTGGTGTCGCTATTAGTGCAGGGCGGCCCCGTCTGTACACACGTATTCATTTACCTAATTAACACGGAACTCACACTGGGAGTCAAATGAAAGCTACCGTAGGGGAGTCACAGAGAACAAAGCCTGGCGAGGAAGCTCGTCTTCCTACTATTGCCAGCCACTGGATCACTCAGGAAAAAAGCAAAGACGCCCAAACAGGGCTTTGGTTATGTGGTTTATCTAAGAAATATGTGGATGAATTGACACCGTTCTCTGGGAAAACCTTTATTTGCTGTCTGTCAAATGCTTCTTCTGCATTTGATCTATCATAATGGAACAGGATCAAGGTTAAAGTCTTTGTGTTGTTGCTGGAAATAAAAATTATTCAGGCTGAGATTACAAAATGTGTGAGCCAAAGTTTCTCTACAAACTACGTGAATTTATATCTTTATTGATACAATGTATTCATTGGTACTTGTTGTTTTTTGCAGTAAGATATCAGCTAATGTTTGACACTAGCAATACATATAAAATGAAAATCTGCTGTATTGAAATATTAATGTGTTTGCAAATATTGGAACATTTTGTACCAGTGATTCCACCAAAAAGGTCAATAAGTTCCCTTTCCTCAGAATGTCATTTATTTTCCATTCCTCTTGATTGATTTTTTAAAAAATTTGTCTGCAAACTTTTTTTTGAAAAACAAGTTGCTAAAAGCAACATAACTTACTAAGAAATTTTATTTATATTTATTTTAGAAAGCTGAGTTTTGTAGAATCCGGATATTTTTGTGGATGAGGATGTTTCACTTCTGTTTCATAAAAAAATCTGTCCACACAACTATCAATTACAAAATGTCTTCATACACATGAGACCACAAAAAGACTTTAAATGTTTTACAAGCAAGCTGGGCATCAACGAGACATTGAATACCAGAGAAGACTGTCAATTTATCGTTTCTGTGTACTTAAAAACACAAAAGCTCTGGACCAATGAACCAACGGACAGGTACAGCAGACGTAACGGCTTTAGCGTTTACAAGGTGTACTATTAAATGTCCAATTGCTTGCCCTAACCAAATGTAAAAAAACGAACAAAAAGCAAAAATGGAAAGTGTTCATCGTCCTTGTTCTTGTTTCAGGCACACGTTCACTACACAAAGCAACAATGAGCATGCATGAATTAATATTGTTGTTGTGTGACATCACTGATTCACATAAACGAGAGTTTTAAAAAATAATTCATACTTAAACAGTTTTAACCACCTGTGGATGAAAGACCCAAACATACAGGAAAATGTTAGTTTTGCCAAAATATCTGTACCAATGTGGACAAGGCCTTGATTTTGTACCAACCTAACTTTAACAGAGAGTGTATGGAACTGAAGCCAACTTCCCTGTGCAATGTTCAGTCACCATGGAAGATCATGCACATCTCTTTTAACAAATTTTAAATGCTGAAAATCCACAACCTACTGCAAAGTCAGTGTTGTTCAGCAGATTGAATCTCACCATCATGGTGTAGCTCAAAGTATATGGACACCTGAACTCTCAACTGTGAAGTGATTTTTTTAACATCCAGAACCATGGGCTTATCCTAAAACAGACACATATACGGACATGAGAGGCAAAAAGTTTAGTAATGCTGTAATCAAAAAGCTTTGCATGCTTTCCAGCTCAACTTTAATCAGCAACCATGGGACTTATATGCTATTAAAACTACCATCAATATATGTGACAATGTGCATCTTATCCCAGCTGGACCACGTGAATGTTTCACCAGCTAGCTTTCCAAGTATCTTTTCATTTTAGTTACGAGCTATATTTCTGCCACAGGGAGTGTGTAATATTTCAATTTACATCAATGAACAAAGAGATCTGTGTCTTAAAATGGCTGTAGAATCTTTGAGAGCTGTTTTTTTTTTTAACTTTTTCCCGAGTTTCACATCCATTCGAAACAGTGAAGAACTCGTCTACTTCTGCCTGTTGATGCAAATTTAATTATCTTCAAGTAATCATTGTGATTGTTGTCTGCCATCTCCGAAATGGTGGCCTGATGGCTGAAATTCATTTTTTTCCCCCAGCTTGACAAATAATGGATTGTTACCGGAAGGAAAGACAGAATGTTAGCAAGGAACCCTAAATACGTCAACCACCGCTCGTCTAAAGTTCTCATCTAAAAATATCCCTGCTGGTTTTAGACTGACACAGAAGTTGGTTTTAGGGAAAATTTAATTAGTAGATTTTCACACACATTTCTTTGTAGTCAACCTCAGACGACATGACACATGACAACATCAGCGACAAATTAAAAAAACTGTTGTGAAGATTTCCAGCATGTATTTCTGCTGTAGATCTATTCTATGCTCAGGAGGTGTATAGTAACAGTAACATCATCTCAGCAGAGACAGACATAATTAACATTTTAGTTTTTGGTGACATTTCAAAAGTCTGCTTGGCAGTTGGCTGGAGACAGTTTCTGTCTCTATCTGCGTTTCTAGCATCGTTATTTGTCATTTTCTGTCTTAGGTTGGCACTGGACTCACAAGTTTGTGTTAATCTAAAAAGTTGGATGTTTTTTTAAGGACTAATTATCTTTAATTAACAGAGTAAGAAAGATGCTCATTTCAGCTGCCTTCTGTTGATGCCTTGTAGTCTGTAAGGTAATTGTCAAAGTTTATCACCAACTGCGATGTAGGATTTTGATCTACCAGATATATGTTATGCAAAAAATAAACTGGAATAATGTTTTCCAAAAGAAAGAAAAAATTCTAATGAACTTTCTCAGTATTTTTTTCCATAAATGAATCCCATATTGTGAGTCTTCAGTGACTGCCAATGGAGCCCAGAGAAGAAAGAAATTAATGAACATTATATTCCAAATATTAAAATCAGTAAAAGGTGACATTTGGTAGTTTGTTGTATGACTCGGGAAATTGGGGTATAATATGTAAGATTTCTGTATGAAATTGTGTAAAAGTGATAAGACCTATGTTATACAAATTGTTGACTTGTCTACCTGCATCATCCTCCTGGAGAAATATATCATTTTATTCTATGTAATGGTGTAAAAAATAGGTTAGGTCCACTGTTGGGTTTTTTCCTTCTATTGTTTGTTTTATTCACTCATTATCAGTTAACCATTGCACTCATTTAATGGCCAATTAGCAATTAACATGTTAGCAACTATTACCTATGGTTCTTTCATTGGAATGACATGACTAAAGAGTATACGACACTAAACACATAAATAAACAAAATTTCACAAAATAGCATAGTTTGAATGAGAGTCTGACTCAGTGGATGTGAAGGACGGACACGTCAAAAGACAAATGAATTTAAAGCACATCATCCAAGTAGGATTCCACTTGCCTTTTCCACGGTGGCGAAGGTGATGAAAAAGTTTAAAGAAACGGGTACTGTCATGGACAAACCCCGTTCTGGATGATCAAATGTATCACCCGGAACTAAAGAATTAATCATGGCTAAAATAAAGGCTAGCCCCCCCAAAAAAACACATCCTAACCCTAACCCTATCTGTCAATATGTCCATCCTTCAAGTCCACTGAGAAGTACCAGTTCAACTCTTTCTTCTTTCGACAAAACCATATTTGATCTGGGGAGGCAAAAAACAAAACAAAAACATATAGTTAATGAGATTTCCTATATGTCTAGACTTAAGGGACACGCCGTACAATATGTTTCCTGACAAGATCTATTACAGCCAGTATTCACTTTATTAAAAAATCTTGCTTTAGTCACTATCTGCACATGGTAACACTGGTATGTTTAGGGTTAAAGATATGGCTTTGGTAACAACGACAACAAAAAAAAACTAATGGAAAAAAAACATGACTGTATTATGGTTAAGATTTGGCATCTAAAACAGTTTGTTTGGGTTAGAAAATATCATGGTTTCATTTACTAAACTGACAAACTTGCAGGTATCCGCTGACCTAAGGTTCACCACTCTGACCTCCACACCCCTATGTTCTGTTTACCTAAAGCATAAAATACGTCCTGCACTGGCAGTGAGCACTAGCAGTGGAGTGGATCATGAGATGCAGAACAGTCCAATTTTTAATTAATATTGCTAATCTGTTGAACATATTGCTTTACATTGATTCTAAATGGAGTCCTGACGAATTCTAGAGTTGCATTTTTATCAAATGTGAAGTGATGGACTGCTATTTAAAAGCAATAATAAACTCAGAGGAAGATTGCCTTTGCTGAGTTCATAATTTTTCAGTATCACAACCAACCAAAGTGCATTCTAGCACATGAACCTCTGCCACTTTGTGACATTTCTTCACATTTATTTTGGCTAATAAGCTCAGATTGTTCTGGTAATCAAATGCACTATAAAGGATATGAACCAACTAATATTTTCACCAAAGAAAATACAGATAAATCCCACCTATGTTTATTTTAGGTTGAACCTCCGTTACTTCCAACAGAGCCTCCCTTTATTTTGTACAGGAAACATTTTGTATTACATCACATAAGATAATCACATGTTTGTGATGCACGCACACACACACACACACACACAACTGCAGAGATTAATTACGAGGGGTTGGATGTTGCATCAGCAGCCAATTATCACCTCAGGAGAGTCAGTTGGCCTCGTCATTTGGCGGCTATCTTTCCCTCTTCTCACGCCTCTCTCGAAATCAGCCACCCATCAGCCCCTAGCAAATTGGATGAGGGGCCAGGAAACAAATTTCCACCCAAATACACAGTGACAACAAATCTGGGATCGAAGTAATAAAGTGTAATTTATCAAGTAGAATGCAGTATGAAGGATGCACCGTGGTCAGAGAGCTGCAGCACACTCAGAGAAATAAGTGATCTGTTTAAACTTCATTCATGCAGGGAAAGTCCACAGTGTTTTCCTGATGGCTTCTGGCTTCTTCCGCTGGGGCACCTGAGGGTTCAGCTTTTATCTATAACTATTATCAAAGGGTGTCGTGGGAACAACAGACAATTGTTTGAAGGATAATAATAAGTGACGATGCCTGCGGAAATGGAGTAAAAGGTGCTTAAGACAGACACAAGAGGTGATTGACAGACATACGGAGAGACAGACAGATGGACAGAGGGACAGAGAGTGAAGGGTGGAGGGCATTTCATGTAATGCTGATTTCAGTGAACCCAGATTCGCCTCTCACCAGCAGCCTGACCTCCTCTGAGTTGCATGATCCTTGTTGCCATGGAAACTGGCAAAACAAGTGTGACACTCCTCTGCTTCCCCCCCCTCCTCGTATCTGAGTGATGAAAATGAATGTGGCCCCAGGATCAACACGCAGCCATATTGGCAAAAAATCAATACTTTTTCCCTCTGTCTTGCATCGGTCCAGTAAACTGTAACATATCAATCCATATGTGTGCACACTCAACACTAATTCTCCCTGTTTGTGCGAGTTGTGTGTGTGCGTGTGCGTGTGCGTGAGCGTGTGCGTGTGCGTGTGTGTGTGTGCGTGTGCGTGTGTGAGGAAGAGAAAAATGTTGCACTGAAGAAAAGCTGCCCAGTGTGTTTGAACTGCTCCATTAAAACAATCTTTGTTTTTGATACAGACAAGGAGAAAAAGAGCAAGCTGACTGAACACAGACTGGATGTCAGTCGAAGATGGAGGGCTTTTTGTTGTTTTGTTTTGCTTTTCTTTAAATTCTGTTTCTCATTACTGTGCTGAGCCTCAAGCAGTGAGGGGAAAAACCAAACCAGAGCAACTGTGCCTGAGCCCAGGGGCCCCCAGGAGCCACGGGGGGTCCCTACTTTGATGGAGGCCTGAGCATCATTAGAACAGATAGCATGATGGGGTCAGAAACACACTGCTACTACTGCACTGCTTCTCCAGACTCCTAGCAGCACTCTTACTGACAAACACAGACACCAAAAAGTGTTTCCATCCAGCTATTTCTATGTAACTTATGAGGTATCAAATTAGGAAGAATATCCAAAAAGTTTCCAAAGGCAGAAATAAAGAAATATGTGCAGATATTGAAACACCTTTGACTGCAGTACTCTGGAAAAATAACTGCAGCATGGATAGATAGATAGATAGATAGATAGATAGATAGATAGATAGATAGATAGATAGATAGATAGATAGATAGATAGATAGATAGATATGATTCAAAGAGCAGAAGTTTGAAATATATGGAAACGGGTTAACAGAAAGCAGAAATTAATCATGTAACCCATTGAGGTTCTTTCTGAAAGTTCACTGTTCATGAAAAAATGAATATGAGCTAGCACTGCCTTTATGGGCATAATAAAAATTATACTGTTGTACTCAAATTTTTTAATAAAGTGACTGCGAACATTTAGAGAGACTGGCATATGTTAATTAGACTGAGAAGAGCAGGCTGTCCAAACAGCATTGGGGAGGAACAGTCGTGCTCTAAAACATCCCTGGTCCTCAAAGGTCAACCATATTTTTATAATAGCAGCCCTATGGCCAACTCTAAATCTGTCCCCAGCATATGGAAGGCGTCCAATGAGGAGGAGTGGGAGATAAAGTCTACTACCTGCACAAGGCATCATTACGATGCAATCTTTATAGGTGAGTTGGATAGAAAGATGGGACTTGTGATACACTTTATGCTTTATAGACTGGTTTTAAGTAAATTTCTGTCATATGAGGAAGTGCAGAAACAGAATCATATATATATATAGATAGATAGATAGATAGATAGATAGATAGATAGATAGATAGATAGATAGATAGATAGATAGATAGATAGATAGATAGATAGATAGATATTTGTATGTATGTATGTATATGATGAACTGGGTGTACTGCGTGTACAAGTAATAGTTTTAGTATGGGATAATGCTAAATGTTTAGCTACAACTAAAACTGCTATTTTGACAGTCACAATATATAATGACTCAATAATATCAGTCATACAGCCATAAAATTACCTGAAGTTCTCCAGCATTCTAACTTTAGCCACCATGGCCTACTGAGTGTACCAGACCGCATAAATCTGTCACACACAAACCCATCAAAGTATTTCATTCAGCTGTGGCAAGTGTCCTTGTATCTGCAACACGGTCCTAAAGACTCTCTTTGCACTGTCTCACATGTCTACATCATTTCACATCAGGCCTGAATTAATCTTCATGGTTCTTGGGTCCATTGTTGCCCCTTGTCTCTGATCTTGTTTGTGACATTCATGGATAGGATCTTATTGTACAGAAGAATAACTGTCCGATATGGGAACCTTAGAGTTCTGTCTGTGCTTTTGCAGATGATGTGGTTCTGTTAACTTCCTCAAACTGTGACTTTCAGCAGGCATTTGTGCAGTTTGCAGCTGACTGTGAAGTGTCTGGGATGAGAGTAACTGTCTTCAAGTCTGAGGCAACAGTTCTCAACCTGAAATGAATGGATCACTTCCATTGGGTTGGGATGAGTTGGTGCAACAAACAAACAAGTTTAGGTGTTTTGACATCTTTTGTCATGAGTGATGTGTTGACATGTTGTAACATGAGTGTGAGATGGACAAACGGATTGGAGCAGCAGTAATGCAGGTGTTGTACTGGACCACTTTGGTAAAATGGGAGCTGAGCCAGAAGGCAAAGCTCTTGATCTGCTGGTCAGTTTACATTCCAAATCTAATGGTGATCATGAGCTCTGGGTGGTGACTGAAAAATGCAGATACAAGCAGCTAAGAAGAGTTTCTTCTGTAGGGTGACTGGGCTCAGCCTTCGAGATGATGTGAGGAGCTCAGACATCTGGAGGGACCTGGAGGGGCATGTGATTCAGAAACTCCTGGGTACCTTCCATTGGAGGTCTTCTGGGCTCATCTAATGCGGAGAAGACCCTGGGGTAGACATAGAACTCACTGGAGGGATTGCATATCTCATCTGGCCTGGGATCACTTGAGGATCTCCAGGAGGAATTAGAAAACTCTCCTGGGTAGATGGATCACCTTACATATCTTGCTGCCATCATGACCTGACTCTGGATAAGTGAAAGAATAATGGATAAATGGATCGTATACATTTACACAACTTTTATTTAAACCTCACATCAGTCTGATGATGAGACATGAAAGAAATACGTGTTGCATTGTTGAGGGAGCGCATTTAGCTTACCTTTCATGAGTCCTAAGCTGGTGAAATTTATTCTATAATTTAAAAGTTTTAACAGCTAGAATGCATTTCAAAATAGAGGTGTGGAGAAATAAAACAGGTGAGTATTTAAGGAGGTAGGAAGTTGAGTTGTATTATGAATGTTGTATAATCCTGCATTTTTGAAGCTTAATACAACCTGAATAAAAGTCAAGATATTTCTGGCTTCTGCTCAAAATCTCTTGCTCAGACTTTCATCCATGGAAGTGTAAACCTCTGCATGTTTGCCATTATTCATATTGGGGTCTCAACTAATAAAGGTTTCAATCATTTTTTTTTGACTTTCTGACACCAGAGAATATAAATATACTGCACAGATAAGAATCAATAAACAGCCTCAGGACCTGGTGTCTGTCACCAGGATTCGACTGCCCTACGTGGGATGTCACGACAATGATGAGCGACAGCCACCAAGACTGTTCAAAGAACGAGTTACCTGTCAGTCGGCAGGACTTCACTCCTTGTCGTGTTCATGTAAAAATAGCCAACGTGAACATCAAATGAATAGAATAGCCACTTTATTGTCAACCAGAACATACACTAGTTGGTGCACATTATGACTGAAATTCCGGTGCAACAAGCTCGCCATCGGACTGATAAATACAAAAACAAACATGGACCAGAAGTAACAGCTCACAGTTAAATGAACTGAGCCACAGTCTGACAGTAAATCACACTTCCAGCGATATATAAATGCATATTATTATTTCCTGAGGCTTTGACAAGGCAGCACATCTGCAAAATTGTTTCACCACTTTTTCTCAATTTGCGCAGAACAAGTATAATCATCCACTAATCAGCAGGTCTGTAATAATTCACACAGCATCATATACATCACATCAGAGGGAGATGACAGCCGGCTGTTGTTAAGTTTTTCTGTCTCTTCACTTACCTGCTTTATTCCTGGTGTGTTTGTGTGTCTGCATGAGTGTGCGTATGTGAGGATACAGTATATGTTGGGTGCTGATGTCCAGGCTGTCGGGATCTCTGAAGGGTTGCCTGTGTGGGTGTATGTGTGTGTGTGTGTGTGTGTGTGTGTGTGTGTGTGTGTGTGTGTGTGTGTGTGTGTGTGTGTGTGTGTGTGTGTGTGTGTGCAGGTGTGTGTTTGTGTGGGCTGTGATGAGACCCTGTCTCTGACACAATGCTGCTCTGTTAAGGTCAAGCCCTACAGAATGTCAGGGATGATGACACGCACTGAAAGGTTTCATCTAATCCCTCCATTTCCCCTCTTCCCCTTCGTCCCTCCAGTCTGTCTACCCCACCTCCATCTCCAGCAAGACAGACATATACCAGCCTTCACCTACAGTCTGCATCAAGACTCTTTGTGGGTGTGTTTGTCTATACGTGTGTGTGTCTAAATAGCATCAAGCCATGCCATCCCACTAGTAAGGCCAAATCAGGAATGCCTGAGGCCACTGTCTGTGTGTCTGCATGGTCGGTCTGGTCTTTACAGTCCACTGTCAGACATCTTTGCTTCACCCGCAACACATTTACTTATTGAGCTGCTGCTTTAATGTACTGGATACTGAAACAAAAAGGTTAAAACATGTAAAACACAGAAGATTAAAACAGTTACAGAAGTGATATCACAAGTATATTTTACTCCCTCATATCAACATTTCCTTTGAAGACTTAGACAACTTGTCAACATCTATTTAATGCCAAATGTTTTGCTGGATTATCTTACAGCTTGGCATTTTTGGGTTTTTTTTTTATCTGATGCTCTCACACAGATAGCAGACTTTTGCTGACCTCAACACCGGAATAAGCTGATCCCTTCAGATCAGTCTGAAATTACAAAGTTTAATTCCTCTTCTATTCACCTTTTCAAAGAACGTCTTGTGACAGTCTCCGGTTGCATGTGAAAGCAAATCTAATTCTGTTATTTCTAAACAGCGTCAAATGAATTCAATTAAGCTGCCATGAAAAAGAATGTTATTTACACCTTATGAGATTACCTGGACTTAATTTCCTGGGGTTTTAAATAATTGACAAACAGCATGTGCGTACTTAACTAAGCCTCATATTATGCGCACAGTTGAACATGTCATCAGTTAATCTTTATGCTTTTTACTTCTATGTTTTCCCTCATTTTTCCTTCTTTCCTTCGCTTGGCTGCACCATAGTTAACACTTATTAAATTGAAATTAGCAGCCATCCAGCGATCAAACAACAACCCTTTTCCATCTAGACAACTGAATGACAGCAGAGGTCTCCTCAGCATCTGGTGAGATGCTTAGTTTGGAACAGATAAGCACAGAAGCCCTGCTAATTGTGATATTACTGTACAATCCCAGCAAACTAGTTCAGATTGAAAACTGATTAGCAAAGAAACAATGTTGGATTCAAGATGCCTGACTTCCCCTGCACCTTCTCAAGCTGTCATTTATCCTCTCCTCTCTGTGGATTGGGTCTGGAAAAATGGAGGAATGCTGGAGATGGAGAGAGCTGAGGGAAAGGGGGGGAATGAAGGATTATATAAAGAAGAAGCAGCACTTGACGGTAACTGGTTGAGATTAGCGCCTTAGGGGTACAGCAGTGGCTGTGATTTTGATACTGCGCCCCCAGCTAAACGCTGAAGGCCGCCTTGCCTAGAGGAGTCTGCCTTCACCCACAGGCAGTCAAAGATTGTTTTCTTACCAGCATCTCCTCCTCCTCCTCCTCCTCCTCCTCCTCCTCCTCCGCCACTCCACAGACACCTGTCATCTCCAATGTCAAAACTCCGCACAGAAAGGAAAAGACAACGTAAAGAATAAACAAAAGAAACATGCTTTTTTAAAGGCACACTCTGCATACAGATCTGTGAGGATGAGGCCCACACTTCACCTGCAGCAGCCTGAGCCCAACCTGCTCAAAGTCATGAGGAGCAGGATTCTGTTGGTTATTTACAGGGAGGAATGATTAATAAAATAATGATATATTTCTTGCTCGCTAATGAGTGGGGGTAATTAATTTATTTAGCACCAGAAATGCCATGTTTTTTCTTTATTCTAAGCATTCGAGTTGGAATTTTCTGTGCATTATGTTTTTTTGGATAAACAGAAAAATGACTGAAAAAAGTCTGTTCAAAATAAATGGTACAGAGAGACTGTCATTTTAACATTGCACGGCCTTTTGAGAAGATTGCTGCATTCATGATACTTTTCTGAGGTGCAAGACTGAAATACATTTAAATGAGGAAAAGCAATGCAAGCATTTGATGGAAAATGGTCAAGAATCTAAGTACTGTGACTAAAATTGCAGCTTTATCACACAAGATATTAGCATAAAGAGTTGTATTTTCTCCATATTTCTCAATTTTGATTTTTCAAAAATCATTTCCTAAAAAACCTACTAAATCTGTTCCCATCAACGACGTAGGTAATGGCCATTTAGTTTATGTGATAAATATAGAACAACATTACCAGACATCATCAATTCAGAGAGAACGTTGGGGATGCTCCAATTAGTCTGATTAAATAATCAGTCTGAATTGCCTTTTCATGAAAACATCTGATATTTGGCACTGAGTCAGAGGCCTGGGACCAGGCTATTAGAAAAGACAAAATACTTTATTGTGATGTTTTTTTTTCTGTGGTTTTCCCCCTCCACAAAAACAACAAGAATGTCAAAATCTAATTTGAGCTCACGCTGGCTTAGGAAAAATATATATATATTTTTTATCAAATCTAGTGTGGATGACCTTTGCCACCTTGAGCGCACAGCTGCCTGAGCAGTAAGAAACAGTAAACTGATCCTGGTGTGAAGTGGCCCTTGTTGTCCGTGTAGTTAAGCAGAAGTATGAGATGACGTGACACTGGCAGCCGTGCCAGGCGGTGTTGTTGCAACCAATGGGGGGCAGAGGACACAACAGAGAGTAATGGCTGCTACAAGCCATCAGCCTCACAGCGATAAAAAACACACCGCCACATTTCATCCGTGCTGTTTTTCTCTATTTTAATTCCTTCTGTTTGTTTGTTTGTTTGTCGACCTTGCCGTGTCAGATGACCTTCCTCTATCCGGGACCCCGAAGAGAGAGAAAGAAGGGGGAGGAAAAAAGGAGCAACAATGAGCAAGACGCTGACATTTCTGTACAGGAGGAAGGAACTAACAGCACATACAAAACGCCCCCCCACCACACACACACACACACACACACACACACACACACACACACACACACACACACACACACACACACACACAGTCCCCTCAGACAAATTTACTCAAAAATACGTGTGTGTCTTGAACGTCCGAGGCTGTCCGGCTCTCGGCCACCATTGCCAAGGAAGTGTCATGGTGTCGTGACAACTTCAGCGACTGCAGTGCGATGGGTGACCCTCGGCCAACAGAAGGGGGGCGCTGAATCCCCCACCCACCCTGGATCCTGACAGATGTCATATACCTCCTCCATGGGCACCTTCTGTTTCCTGTTCACCTTTCTCCATCCTGCAGCGTTAGGGCTCCCGTCTCCGCCTCGTCAAAGTGCGCACACATGCACACCCTCAAACACACACTCACACAGACAGGGAAGAAGCGACGTGAACTTGACCAAGATGGATTTTTAAACAGCAGTGTTTTTTTTTTTTTTTGTTTTTTTTTTGGATTGACAGAGCTGATACTGCCGAGCATTTTTTGATGATTATGAGAAACAAAACTATAAAGATGCAGCAATTTAGCAGGTCTCATCTCAATTTTAAGTTTAATTCTGGTAATCTTTAAGCACCATTATGCCTTTTGTTCCAGTGCTGTCTGCTTAACTTAAAAGGCAAACGAGCATTCAGCGCTCGCTGGCATTCACATCGCCTTCTCGTTTCCTGTTATTTACCAAAGGCTTTTCTCTGAGAACAGTTGGTATTTTAGTCTTAGCACACCCCACTCAAAACCTGTTTGCACAGATTTTCCCCATCATCCTTCAGACCGTAGTTTGACAGAAACACTTCAACAAAATGAGATTCTGCCTCGTTACATTGTCTTATACTGTTACATCAAAAGTGTCACCGGCCCACTCCGTGAATAACAAGTCTAACAAACCAAAAAGCCTTATGATATTAGATTTCCGTAAACCTTCTGCTAGGCTGCCTCCTCGCTGTGGATTGTGTATCATCCACTCAAAATGCTCTCCTAGATGGAAATGTGCGGACTAAATCTGATCACGGTGCTAGATAATGTTCACTTCTCACTCCTGAAACACAGACTTGAGTAGGAAACGGAGGGGATCCTGTGACTAACCCATCAATCACGGTGACGTTTTGCTCAAGTGATGGATATTCTAATTTCCCTTTTATATACAGGTGCACAGGATGGATGGATGACGATTAATGGACGGGCAAGGCTGTTTCCACAAAACAAAGAAAGACGTAGCACGGCCTGCGGCTCCACCGTGGAGGGCAGGGAGCTACATTTCCCCGTGTTTTTGAAGATGATACCTCACATTTGGGACTTGATGTCCCTGTAAACACGTGAAGACGAAGTATGCATCCTGAGGTGACAAAGGTGTTGCTAACACAACAATTGTCTTCCCTCAACAGGGACCTACAGCAGGTTCTGCAGTCGCTTCCATGACAGCCCCAGACACCCTCACCTCACCTCATTCTCACACAACCTGTTTCTCGCTTTCTATCATTGCTATCACCTCCATAATTATTCCTTAACTTTCACCCCACCTCAGACTGCTTAAGCTGTAATTTATTTAAAAACATCTCCTCCTTGGGCATCTCTTCCAACGCTGCATGCTTATCTGTCAAACTCTTCAAAGTCGGAGTTGTGCCAAATATCCTTTTGATGAAATCTTCTGACATATCAGTGCTGCAGGCTTGAATCTCTGAAGAAGTGTCCTCAGCAATCTTTTATCCTTTCTTTCCTGGCACAACTTTTTTTCTCTCTCCCTCTATGTTAGGCTTTTAAGCAAACGCATCTTTCATTTTGGACCCTCCGTTTAACTTCCTTCTTACGCTGGCACACACCACGCTGAAGGTTAAGAGGTTTAACTGCACTAATTGGCCAAAGTCACTGCTGAGATGCAGTTAAACTAACAGGGGGATTGGAAAATGACAAAAATATGAGTTCTCAAAATGTGTAAAGAAGGACAGCAGAACAGTATTTCAAATAAAATTCTAAACAGTCATAGCTCATGTTTTTAACAAGACCTATTGTTGAAAATGATTTCATTTGGACCAGACAGGCTCGAGTCACTGTTTTTACTGCAATGAGACAAAATAATTTGCATTCATTTCAGCGTATCAGCTGATTTAATTGGTCTATTTTGCACCGACTTCCCTCATTTTCGGCCTTTTTGTTGGACGTCAGTGTTCCCTAGTGATTTGCAGTTTTTTCCTTCACAGCTGACATTGAACGTGGGCATTCATAAACCATCCAGCACTTGAGACTTTTCCTAAGACTTAACAATCCAGTCTGAGATCTCTCTTCCACCTCTGTCCTTCTACCTCTATCTCACTTTATCTCTCGCTCTCCACCCCTCCCTCCCTGTCCAAAGCTGTCCTCCCAGCCATCTGTCATGTGATGTTTATGGGCCCTTTTGCTTTTGTGTCCTGATGACCACTGTCACAGAGAGCTACCCATTACCGATGCGGCCTGATGAACGATGTTACCCAGACGCATTGCTGACACCCCTGTGTCCTTGGCCGCAGAGACGCTGCCTCACTAGCCAACTCAGGCCAGTAAAGAATGAGGACAGGGGGGACCTGGGGGAGCTGGACTGAGGACCTGTCCGTCATCCTGCCGACAGGATGTTCATATTCCCCGACACTCCCACCGCTGTCCACCCTCTCCGCTTTATCCAGCCAATGGAAACGCAGTGCTGGTCAGCATGGTGATGATGCTGTCATTAATCCTGGGGTGGTGAATAGTGCCCTTGCCTTTCACCTGAATATATATCTACATGTGAACAGACACGGCGAGGGACCCTCACTCCCCTCCAGAGGCCACAGCAGACGCCCTAAAGGGTTAATGTAGGTAGAGAGCGATGATGAATGTCACCGAGCATGATTTTATCTGTCAAATAGAAATGTTAGTGCTTGTTTTGATCTTTTATTCAGTGTGTTTGCAGCTAGTGCAGCGTGTTAGAATAACATTTTATCATACCGTGTTGATAGTGCTAAATAAAAGCTGTTCTAATAGGATTTTTATCCACGCTGTTAAAGCATGTTGTTAAAACTGTGCGCTTGAACTTGGCCACTGCCACCTGAAAATGATCCTTTATCAAATATCACCTGGGTTACCATCTTTGATCTAAGTTCCTGTATGTGTCCTACTAAGAAGTGATTTAGCAATTTGTAGGTAAAAAGATGTGTAAAATCAGACAAAATAGAAATATTTGAAAAGTGAATTTGTCTAGGTTACATATAAATCTATTATATGTACATCATAGTATATACAGAATAAAGTAAACAATGCCATAAATAGTTTTTTTTTGTTATCAATTGATTTCATACAAAGTGCTGTGAAAATGATCTAAATCAATTCAACCCTCACTGTGACCTTTGTTTGCCTTTAAAGCCATTTTCCTTGGTGCATTTGAGCAGTTTTTCAAGGCAAGAAGGTTGTTCAAAGCATTTTGGAGGAGCTCTTCTCTAGCTTTCTGTCTGCCTGGTTTTCTCAGCGTTTCTTCATGTAACTACAGACAGACTTGACATTGAGTCTGGAGTTCTGTGGAGCTCATAGCTTCTGTTGCAGGACTACTGCTTCTTCTGGTCACTGAGGAAAGCTCTTCGTGACTCTGTATGTATTGGTGGTACTGTGAGATGAATAAGAATCTAAACATCTAAAGTGCCCAAACTTTTACACAGTATTGTATATTTAACAAAAACAACGGACCTGTTTCACACTGAAATATACTGATACAAATGCAGCTAAAACACCTGTCATGTAACCTAAAGGAGTGGTCTGGATCTGTGCAAGCAGCGGCTGGAAATTAAATCAGAAAAATCTGATCATGATCAAGATGAAGAATTAAAAAACATCTCTGTTAAGGAAAATGTTCTTCTATTTGTTTTATTAACAAAAACAGTCTTCATCAGTAGATGCATATATGTTTTTCAGTACTTTTCACATTTTTACTTTGAGTATTCTACTTAACATCACATATTTAATAATAAAGAGAACATTACTTTTTGGTTGAAATGCTTAGTCATATGCAACCTGTAACAAATTGCTTCATACTAAAGGTGGATGCCATTCATAGAAAGTTTAATATTTGAACTCAAGAGTCAAACAAACCAGCCATGTCTCCCAAAAATTACATTCATTTACAACTGAAGTGCATTCTCAATTGTTTTAAAATGTATGCAATTGCCAGATTGTTTGTTCGTGACGTATCATGTATGACTTTCAAAGCAACATATCTGTGCCTTTTTTTTTTTTTTGCTTCGCTCATTTTCATTACACAGAGAATAGAGAGGAAGTTTGAAACAACTTGTAAAAAGGCTGCATTTTTCCCCAGACTGTGTTATTTTCCTAAAGCTAACCACATCGTTTTGGCACCTTAGCATAACTGAAACTTCTGGCAAGTAGTTTATCAAGTATCAGCTGAAGTGTGATATTTTCTTATATGTTGTTTTGAGGCCAAAACATAATCAAAATGAAAAGTAAACAAGTGGAAATGGAAATGTGAGAATATTTTTCCCACATGGGACCTGAACCAAGGTCTTGTGAGTTAAAATCCTGTTGCCTTGATCGGTTCGAGTCATCTATTTTGCTTCCAATTTACAGAGCCAGGATTGTGTACAAATACTTTTTTTTCAGCACACACACAGGACACACTTAACAGATCATGGAGAGACATTCAGTGAATCTGCATTGATTCAAATGTGTATTGGATCAGAACTGCTTACTCTGCCTTTAAGAGACCACAATTCATAAATGCTTGAAACCTATGATCTAGATGTCTAAAAGGTTTTTTTTTTTTTTTTTTGCCTGCAATTCACCAAATCATTGCTGACTTAGTAATATGCATTAAAAACCTTTACGTTTCTGTTGGTTTGGATGGAAAACAGGGAGTTTTAACAGAGGAAATAACAGTAAAGCTAATCCTTTCACAATAGTGTAACATAATGTGAACAATCTGTTGGACCAAATAAAAACCTCATTTAATCAGTGAGGCCTTCTCTCCTCTAGTGTCACCCTCCCTCCCTCCTTTCCTCCCTCCTTGCCTCCCTCACCCTCCCTCTGTCTCTCTATGAACGTCTTTACTGGCCGGTTGAGGCCGCTGATGAATTCTTAAGCAGATCACACTGATAATTGTATTTCATAACTGTCAGTTGCGCGAAGGCTGCCAGTGTGCCCAGGAGCTATTTGTGTCCCAGTATGTCCTCCACAAACCTTCCCTCTCTGCCTTCCTCCCTCCCTCCCCCCCACCACCACTCCGTCCAACCCCCCCAATCACCAGGGATGTGCTTACTGTCTCTGGCCCCGAATTACTCAATCAGGAGGACACATTTACGGATGACACCTTTATTACAATTAATCAGGGGAACTTGATTAAGAAAGTTATTCCTCCCCTTCATTGAGACTTACACAAGTGGTGCCGCTGCATATTGTAATTTATGTCCCACTGAGCTCTCGCGCCGCTGATAGACAGAAAAGGCGACAGATTGCCAGCCATACTGAGACACATGTGGACGTTCGTGTGTGTCTGCGTCTGTGTGTGGGTAGGTGCACATGCATGCAAGCCGCATGCACGGCTACATATCCAGAAACACATGCACAGCCACAAACAAACACATTCCCCTATCATTCTGTCATGCACAACTCGGGATTCACAAAGAGTTTAATAAATGACTTTAATTGGCTGTAGAGATGTGCTTGCTGAAGAAGGCTTGAATATTCCATTTCCCTTTCTTCTTGTCTCTTTCACTCTCCCTCGCTTTAACACACACACACACACACACACACACACACACACACACACACACACACACACTCCTGAATGAAGCCATCTCTTTACCTTTACTCACAGTTCCTGGGTCTGCTGTGGCTAATTAGTTGAGTGGGGTTTTAGGTTTGGTAATTAGGCGGAGGTAGGAGTGATGGGGGCTCAGGGAGTTGGGGAGTTGAGGGGGTCTGACTGACTTGCAGAGAAAGAAACTGGACTGTCTGAATCCTGGCAGCACCAAGCAGCCAACCAGTGTCCCTTAGGCGCCTGGAGGTAGACTACCGTCCCACACTATGAGGGTGATGTCTTTGTTATGTGCCACATATTCCGGCGAGGGGGAAAACTGTGGAAAAAGACCGTTTAGTGGGGAAAAAAAAGGAGAAAGGAGGGAGACCTTTGAGAATTTCACTACCCCGAATGTCAACGTGCAACAATAAAAAGCAGCACTGTGCCGTTGTCTTGGACTGAAATCTGAAATAGATCAGAAAGATATGAAAAAAGTTGTGATTTTCTTTTAAATTAGTGATGTAAAGGTGAAATATTTTTATTTTAAAGGTATAGGATGTAACCTTTGCTGAGCAGCAATAATTACCACATAATGGTCGTCGCTAAAACAGTGAGACAAAAGCACATATAGAGAAAAGTCACAATAGTGTGCACTTACAGTTTTACAATTAAACGTATCTTTGGTTTGCTATTATCACCTAACAGTGGTCAGTGTAACCTACTGGTCGCATCAGATTGAAAAGCAGCAAAACTCCTGAGTGTTTTCAGCTGAGCAAAGGTAATTCTTATGAGTTCAACTTGTCATTTCTAAAGGGAAGCATGTGTTATTTCTTCTTTCAAAGTAAAATAGTCTCACAGTAAGATAAACCTGCAAAAGTCAGCAATTTTTGTAGATGAAAACCAGCACACATGCTTTTCCCCGTATGAAACACTCCAGTCTGTGCAATCAGTTTGGTAATATGTGCTATAATCTGTGCACTGCATTTAAGTCATCCACATTTACATTAAAGGGCAAATTTAGCTTCTGCTCCATTACTTTCATGTACATAACTATTTAAATTTAACTCGTGTGTTAATGACCCTTTCTGAGAAGCAGCACTACACCAACTCTTAACTAAAATGAAAGACACACTTTGCATAATTTCCTGAGTGGAGAATTTTTCCCTCCAGTTGCACCGTCACACAAGTCTGCGAATGCTTCTCCAGAAGACCTTCTCCATCTTTAATGTCTTGTTTATGCTCCGCAGTTCCAGGTTGCTTCAATGCGATGCCAGTTAGCAGTCTAGGACGGCCACACAATCCAATTAAATAAAGAGTGTTGTCTCTCCAGGTTCCTGTGTTCTCTAATTGGGGCTGTGACTGCTCACTAATCAGCGGAGGTACAGGTAGGCCCTGGAGGACGCCGAGACAAGGCCTCTCCTGTTAATTGAAGAGATGCTAAACCTGGCCTCCTCCTCGCGGTCCAACGTGGATGCACACAGAACTCGAGCACGCCGAATTCATCTAAACATCCGTGCGCACCAACGCCTTTCACGCCTTTTGTGCAGCTGGCATGTAAGAGCTTGCTTTTGCTTTGTGACACCTGAGCAAACAGAGGTGCTACGGGGTGACGGCAATAATTTAAAGACTGCTGTGCTCTGTTGGTCAATGCATTGCTTTAATTGCAGACTTAAAACAAAGTCGCTTTGAATTAGTCATCTTTTGCTGCGATTGAATTTGAAATCTCATGGGTCAAAAATGCTTTTTGGCATGAGAGCCTCCAGATCATGGATGTGAACAGAACAAGTGACTGCAAAACTTTGGACTTTTAAATCAATATTTTGTTTTTTTAATCTAAATGAAAGGAAAATGAAATGCTGGGAATGTAATAAGCAGCTTGAACCTTTTGTTTTTCACTATTAAATTAAAAAAAAAAAAAAAATCAATGTAAAACCATACACATATTTTGGAATAATCAACTAATAATCATTTAAAAAAACAACTACATGGATAATTAAAGATAATTGTGTGTGCAAAACAATAAAGGCTTGATTTTTTTTTTCTACATGACCACCGTCTCTGTGGACAGTGACTCTGACTGGTGTTCTGGCTTCCTCCACTATGGATTCAAAATGGCCTTGGCCTGGTGTGTTTCTGATTTCCTGCACCGTCTGGTGAAGGTAGCAGCTTTGCATGCTGGGGTCACACCTGTAACGTATTTCACACTGGGTTATATTTTGAGGAGCCACCTGGATGAGGAAATAACATGTTCACAGTGCATGAAGACTACAGCCCTCCCTGCCAGGTAGGAACAGGTGTTTGTTTTAGATGACATACAGTACGCCGATACAACACGGACTGCTTCTACATATTTCTGGTCTGTCTGTCTATGCTGCTTCGATTCAAAATCCTGGAAGAGTTTGAAAACCGTTTGTCCAGCGAGGCTTTTAAAGTTACACTAAACGCTTATCTCCTGCGTCTTCTCTTTTGTGCACTTTTTGGGGTTGTACACAGAAATTAGTACCATGTAACTAAACTTCACGTGGCCTGTTGTGAGTCTTTGTTTTTCGTTTCAGAACACTAAATTAAATACAAAAAATGGAAATGAAAAAAAGTGTCAAAGGGCATTCCACAAAGCATTCACTAGGAGTGATTTCTTTACTCACGGTGGGGGAAAATAATGACATTTTCTAGTCCAACTCCTGGTTAGCTGGACTAATTTTTTTTTTTATTATGTGCAGCTTTGGGGCATGTGAATGAAAAGACTGATTGTGTGAATGCCGTTTCTGTCAGCCACAAACAGGCAATGAAATGCCAAGCACACCTGGAGCAGCACTCACTTTTTGACGAACACATACCAATGTAAGCCCCTATTAGAAAAACAATGAAGTCTATCATAAAACATTTATGGTAGATAAAGTGCCTGAGAGTGCCAAAAGCAAGCACATAACGGCAGCAGGTCTAAAATAATTGTAAAGGTGGACAGAAGGTGGATGCACCAGATTAGGAGATGCCATAAAAATAGTTCTATAGATGAAATATAGAAGCTTCTGTTTCGGAGTCTTAATCTGTGCAATACCACTATTAATACAAAGTTATTAGATCACTTTAAATATTCTACATAAAATGTATTGTTCCAAACTTACAATGACTTCATGCTAACATATATAAAAATCACTTTTTATTGCAGTTTCCAAAGTATGACAGCAGAAAATAAAGTTTGCGAGTATGTTTATTAAAGCTTTATATATATATATATACATATATATATATATATATATATATATATATATATATATATATATATATATATACATATATATATATATATATATATATATATATATATATATATATATATATATATATATATATATATATATCTGTAGCATTTCTTCAGTTACTAGGCTGTATCAATCATTTTATAAAAATAAAGAACCTCACCTCTATTAGAAAATGTTCAGTGAAGCCTTCTGATTTAAACTTATCACGTAAATTCAAGTATGATTTCTTTAGTGCATCAACAGTTATCTACATCACAGCTTACTATTGCTAACAGCCGGCGGTGCCACCTCCACCACCACTTTGCCCAGGTTCCTCCCAGCATACATGTAGTCCACGGCACGGAAAACTGACTCCAAGCCTATGAACCTCCCCTCCTGTGCCAGATCCCCACAGTCCACCTCACACACTAACTTCCCTTTGGCAAACATCTGCATCATGCTACTCAGAGCCTCCCTGTAGTCACTCATGAAGTGGGGCAGGAAGAAACCCCGAATGCTGGCTGACTTCTGGAGCAGCTTGACCGGGAGCGTCCCTCCTCTGAAAGGTGGGATCCCTGACGCACTCTGGTAGCCGGAGATGAAGCCGATGACTATCAGACGGCCCTTGTTAGCCAAACTATTCACCGCGACCTCTAAGACGCTGCCTCCAACCGACTCATAGACCACGTCGATACCTTGTGGATACTCTTTCCTCAGTGTCTTGGCCAGGTCTTCTGCTGTGTAGTTGATTGGCCGGTCGCAACCGATGGATTTAAGGAAGCCGGCTTTCTCGTTGGATGAACAGGTGCCAATTACGTGGCACCCGGCCTGCTTGGCAAACTGCACGGCAAACTGCCCCGTTCCTCCTGCAGCCGCCGTGACCAGGACGGTCTCACCTTTTGCCAGGTCGCCCAGACGTTTCATGGCGATGTAGGCCGTGGCACCGCTGACCAGCAGGGTGAGGAACTCTGGCTTCACCGCGGGGACGGGGACAGTTTCCTTGGCTGGCACCACCGTGTACTCAGCAAATGCACCGCTGCCGAAGTAGGCCACGGTGTCCCCGACGGTGTAGCGGGAGCTGGCGCTGAGGCCGAGGCCGACAACCTCCCCAACACCCTCGAAACCAGCGTCGAAGGGAGGCTTCACGGAGGGGTCATAACGGCCTGATGAGTAATTGATATCAGAGGCGTTGATTCCCACAAAACTGAAACACAAACAGAGGGGGAAAAAGATGATTAAATGGTGAGAAAAGCAAAACGCACACATTACTTCAGTAAACAATGGCTTTTATGTGGTCATTAGCACAAGTGCATATTTCTTGAAATCCTGCATGAAGGTCAAGGCTTCGTCTTCCTCCTCTAGACACATGTGCACACGGCACAAACACTCCGGTTTGTTTTGGCAATGATTCCCTTTTTCTCTTGAAAAGAACAGTCCTGCACTGACAGGGAAATGCTTGTATCACAAAACACATTGCATGATGTCATGATTCATTGTCTTCAGAGACACCCACAACAAAACTCCGCTTTTTTTAAAATCTTAGATAGTTGCCTCTTGCCTCAACACGAAGACGGCTGTTTTCATCTTACTTTTGTAACATGTGGGAAACAAATATGTGAGAAAGGAATGTATAAATAAATCATTTACTGTCTTTTAGAGCGGCACGCATGCTGTGCCTCATTACTATTACTGTGCATGTCAAACGTGTACTTTGAGCTGCTAGATAATGCTGCTGTGGTTTATAGATGAGTAACAGTGATACAGCAAACCACCTTGATTTGAGTTCTTTATATCCTCACAGAGACATACGATGTTATTATCAAAGGGTACAACTATTTGGAAGTCAGGAACTAAAAACATGGAGCCATTCGAGTTTGAATAAACCAAAATAAGCAGATATTTGTGACAATACAGTCACAATGATTAAACCATAACCTTTGAAAAACTTGTGAAACTGATCACATATTATTTGCAGAGACGATGTTGGGCAAAATGATAATATTTACAAACAACATTAGTAGAAGAAGCAGATAATATGAAAACGCTGATATGTGATATGGTGTAAATTCAAATGCTACACGTAGAAAAACGCGAAAGGTTTTGGGGCCTCTAACAAATCTATGCAAATTATTTCTTTTGAGGTGCATTTTACACTAAAATAATACACAAATATACAAAAGAGAATATATACTTTTTTTGCCAAACTCATTCAATCCAGTTGGAAAGAAAAAAACTATCATAAAAAGGCACATCATACAATCTGATGCCACCTCTGTCTTTCAAGTGCATGTCATGTATTACATTTATCTGCACACTTGGATCAAATGTGATGCTGAGGAGCACCCAGGAGTCTTGCCACTAAAGGATTTTTTATATATCTATAAATACAAACAACATAAGATCTACTGCAGTCAAAATCAAAAATAATAATTAAAAAAATAATTAATTAATTTAATTTCACTGCATACGTGCCCCTTAGCATTTAAACTTCTACATCTTATATTCTGTTACACCTGCAAGATTAGACAAAAGGTTCTTTGGCTGCAAATGACTTCCACAAACAGAATATATTCATTTCCCCTGTTAGTTCAAATATATTCCTCATGTCTCCTGACCGCCACTGATACAGACAACCAACCGGTCAAAGGTCTTAGTTCACAAGCAGCTGATCACTGCCTTACAAGCCCATAAGATCCCAGTGCAGTATTTTCTACACTCCCTCTAATGGCAATTTATTGGCAGTAAACACACCAATAAAACCCTGAGGTGTATGTGAGCATTTAATATTTAAAAGCACGTCATCAGGCAAACCTTAAATCAAAAAGTGGGGTTGAGATACCACCTCCAAATACAAATCCACCTATTTAACAAAAAACAGAATTTACGCATGAATTCTCCTGTTTGGATCAGAAAATGTTGGGTTTAACGCCACGTTTCTATTCATCAGGCTGCAGGAGGTGTGTAGATGTGACTTCTGAATACACTGCTGGCTGCTTCTGCTGCTGCTGCTGCTGCTGCTGCTGCTGCTGTGAATGATGCTGCAATTCCAGCGCCATGTAACACCGCATCTCTTTCTCCATCATCTCCATCTCTGGATGCCAGTCTGAGCCCCCCTATGACTTTCTGTTTGCAGGTTGGTGACGTAGAGAGACAGGAGGACAGAGAGAGAGAGAGAGGGAGAGAGGGAGGGAGGGAGGGAGGGAGGGAGGGAGAGAAAGAGGGAGAGAGAGAGAGATGCCGAGATGGATTGATAGACAAATGCAGAGAGGGCGGAACTTGGAATTACAGTACAGCGCTTATTCCTCACGTATTTTGCCATCTTGTGATGATGATGATGATGATCGCAGGTGCTGGACAAGGGTAAACCGAGGTAAGCTCACAACCTTTTTACAACTTCTCAACAATATAGTGATAGATCGACGCCCAATAATAACCCACGGATGTTCTCACAACACGCTTCGGGTCACACCATTCCGAAAACATTTGTGTTTCCAACAAAAACAACAACAACTTACCGATTTCTGACGAGCAAGTCCGCGTCTCCGGGTGTCGGAACGGCCACGGTTTGCGCGGAAACGGCCTCTCGGAAATTGGGACTGAGCTTGGTTACGACCAGCTTTTTCATGCTGCTCGGTATGGAGGAGCCTTTAAAATCCATGAAGTGCGCCGAGTAGGACAGATCTATGATGGAGCGCCTCGCAGCCGCATGAACTCCTGAAAGTGCGTCGGTGCCTCTGCGCCCCCCGCCGATTTCCGAGATCGTTCTTCTGCCTGTTCTCCCCAGCAGCGGCAGCAGCAACCTACTGGACATGGCTCCGAAATGTGACAAAGTTCACGGGCAACTTGACGTGTGTTTATGGCAGTAATAAGCCCGACTGCCATTAGCCTGCGCTGTGGGCTCTTCTCCCCTCTGCTCAGGCACAGCTCAGCGTGCAGGCCGGGGCCGGGCGCAGCGCAGCCGGACGCTTTAAAACCAATATTTACAAACACGACGATTTGTATGCAAACAAAAAAAAAAAACAAAAAACAACAAGCGCGGAACCGAGTTTTTTTGTTTTTTTTAAAGCGCGAAAACGTTTCGCTGGTGCAGCCTCGTAAAAAGAAGCACAGCAGCGCCTCAGACTTGTCGTCGGAGTCCCTCCCCTTCCCGGACACAACACTCACTTCCTAGTAAGGTGAAACAAATCAATCCTCATCTCACAACATATCCTCCGCCGTTTTACTCCCACGAAAACAACACCGACGCGCCGGATCTTTCCCAACATCTACAAATACAATTTGCAAGGCTGCCAATGCGCAAATTCGTCTTTTTGAAAAAAAAAATAGATATTTGTTTAGGGTTGCGCTGCTGCAGAGACGTGTTTGTTCGCACATGTACACCTGTAACCAAAAGTCTGCGATTTGTGAAAGTGTGCTCATTCCATTTTGTTCATGTGTTCTCATCTAACTGTCATTTTCTGCAAAATTACGCACCGCTGGACCATGTTGGACTGTTGTCCCACCCTCAGTGGGACTCAGGACTCTAACTCGTGCCATGTCACTGCTATTGGAAGCTAAATCTGAAACCAAAGTAACAACCTTAAAGCTTAACTTGGCTTGTGTTTGTTGTAGTTTGCCACACATGTGCATGTAAGTTTGCTTTTAGTTGATCTCCCGGTAAGTTCCGAGAGGATTCTGTCCTTTTGTAGGAGGTTTGGGATTTTTTAAAGCAAAAGGGAGAAGGAGAGAGAGAGAGAAAGAGAGGGGGGAAAACAAGACAATTAAAAAGATTGACAGGTAGGCTCCTCTGTCAGGGGTGACGCTTGTGGAGAGGGGAGGAGTAAAAATGTAGCAGGAAAAGCCACTCGATGCGTCTGTCTATCAGTTGAGACTGTCTGAAACAGCTTCTGGATCCACCGCGTTTCCATTTTTTCTTTTTTGAGAGACCTCGGATCAGTCCCTGGAGTTTGCCCCCCTCTATTTTTTGTGCCTTTTTTTCAAGAAAAAGAGACAAATATTTAGTCCATGTCGATCTGATCTGTTGTTTGGCGAAGCTTGGATGCGCCTGCGTCTTGTTTGTTTCCCCTCTCTCTCAAGTGAGCTCTCCACCGCATCAGCCACCCCTCTTTCCCCAAAAAAACCCGACTCTGTCCAAAAGATGCAATGAGATGAGCCGTGGAAATCATTCTCGCGACTCTTAAAACGTAAGTAAGAGAGAAAGCCTGCTCGTCCCGTTTATTTTTTTTTCAATGGGAGAGAAAGAGGGCAGGAGGGGAGGGAGGAAAAAGTCTCCGCCGGACTGGTGAGGCTGGATCCGGGCTGAGGTGGCGTGGTGGTGACGGGATTGACATTAACCCATCTAATGCCTGTCTATGTGCTCTCTCCTGTCCCCCTTCTCTGTTTCAGGTCTCTGGCAAAAGAAGAGAAGGAAACGCAAGGATACATTACTTATCAGAGGTGTGTGGTGCGCTCACACGGGACTTATTTGTTTGGTTACCGCCAGAAATTATTTGTTTTTTTAGTTTTGGCGTGCGTAAAAGGCGCAACAAACTATCTTCCCCCTCCAAACAGCATTGGAGATTAGGGGGGATTTTTTTTTCCAGAGGGAGCGAACTGAAAACTTGGGTTTTGAGGTGCTGGTTTAGCCGCTTCTTCTTTTTTTTTTGCCACGAGAGAGATGAAGGAAGATGATTTTTAATGGACATGGAGGTGTCTGGAGCCGGCCGAGCCTCTTCGTAATTTCCGAGCCTGTTCTCATTGAAGCCGATCCAGCTAGTAAACCCAAAAAAGAGCATCCAGTTTGAAAAGAAGCCTGACATTTTTCAGCTCCGAGATCCCACCACCCTCCCCCGAAAACGGGATGATTTTTCCAAACTGATAGACCTGATTTGCCTGTAATTCCTGCATGAGAAGCACCGTGGAACGTGACGGTCACTATGCCGAGGAGAAAGCAGCAAGAGCCGCGGCGATCAGCAGGTATAACCCGCCCCTCCATTCCTACCATTCCCCATCCCAGTAGCCAAATTGTTTTTAATTTTCCAAGTGCCAAATGAAAATATCTCCTTCCACATCACAATCCTCACTTGTGCTGCGATTTATTTTTAACAACTCTGCTTAATTTATTTTGTAGTGTTATTAACACAGCGCGCAAACTCACCTCTGACATTCAGTTGTGTTTTTAAATGTATCTAATTGCACAAATGACGCACGAATCTGCGCAATGCTACTTTGAGTTTTTTTAAAAAAAAAATCCTCCTTTGCCAGGAAAGTTCTATTAAGAATGGTGAGATAAACTAAATGGCATGTTATGGGGGATAAAAGGGAGTTTTTGAGGTTCAAGAGTGAGTAATGATGAATAATTGACTGGGAAAGAAGGGGGGAGAAAACTGGTGAGAGCCGGTTTTTTCCTTTCTTTCTATTTTATTAGAGGATTGCCATCCTTGATTTGATGCGTGATTGATCGCCTGTCTTGTGGCAGTCTTTGATCTATTCATCCCTGATAAACATCAATAAATCCCTCCGTGAAGACAAGCATGCTTCTGGTAGGTTTATCCACTCAAACACACAACCCTCCAGTTGTTTCAACCAGGAGCTGGAAACCAAAAAGAAGAAAAAAGTTGTGAATTAAGATGGAAATTCACCTCATTTATTTTGATGTGCATGTACTAACAGCAGATGAAAGGGACAGCGTGTATGTTGAATCGATGGCAGGAAAAAATCAACCCAAACACTCCTTTGTTTAAATCGTGTTTGAATCTCTGAGTTTTCCTTTTTTATTTTGTTCTTAGAGAAATGCTGAAGTTTTTTTTTTTTGCTTGTTTCCATCCACATTTATCCCACATTCTCTGTAGGAATCAGTCCAGTATTGAAATCAATATGCACTGCTAGAGGGGAGCATGATATTTGCAATGTGACCAACTGATAAAACCAGGTGTTGGCAGAGGACCGACAAGGTTGACTTCTAGTGGTTTGGATTTGGACTCCCCCTTTTTCCTCTGGTCTCCCTGCAGCCTTTAAACAAATGTAAATGAGTGACAGGGGTTTCTACCTCTGTGCTAATGAGGCCGAGCCTTTGAAGTTAGGCATTAACAACTGGAGTGAACAAAAGACAGTTACAGAATTTTAAAGAGATTTTGAAATATGAGGTGCAAAGCGGGTCGAACAGGAGGTTCCAGCCGACGAAGACTTTGAACTCAGCAGGTTTTTTATCATTTTAAGCAGGGAGCTGGTGGTGATGGTGGTGATGAGGAGGAGGATAAGTGTAGGATGGAGAACATTCAACCAGTGCTCGCTGTTAACTTCTCTCTTTCTCCTTTCTAGCAAAGCAGTGTGCACATGATTTCTGGCCCACACTCTGACGCGAGGATTCAGATTTAGATATCGAGCCTCACTGTACTTTTCTGAGTGTGTGTGTGTGTGTGTGTGTGTGTGTGTGTGTGTGTGTTAGAGAGAGAAAGAGTTTGCCGCTGTTGTTTTGGCAAAATATCCCTCTGGAAAAAGTCGGCCACGATGGGAGCCCAGTGACTCCCGTTAGGTTTCTGCATGTAGATGGAGGCATGAAAAACATGACATCGCTGTGACCCCTCCCTTCCCCTCCCTCCCCTCCCTCCCCGCAGACACACACACACACACACACACACACACACACACACACGAAGCATTGATCCATTACACCGTCCACTGAGTGCCATGCACATCATGAGTTGTAATGGTCAATCGCAGCTTGGCAAACGACATGTTTTCCATTCTTCCATGAACACGACGGTCGGTCAGAGATAACGCCCTCCACTCCACGCTGCCACCAGCAAATAACCAACACATAATCACACACATTTACACACACACTTACACACACACACACACACTAGGCTAGCCTGATGCTCTACTGGGAGCTGCTACTGACCTGTGGCTTCCTCCCTGTGCTGCTGCTCACAGAGGAAATTGCTCATAGTGGGACTGAGCATGAAAATCACACCTTAGATAATTAAAATACCCGACATGTCTGGACAGGATTCTTTTTATTTCTCACCTTGCACCTCTTTTTTTTGAGAATGTTATTTGCTGTATTGTGTTTTATTTTAGGGGTTGAAGGCCAAAACCTTGCACAAAATGAAGTTGCAACGCCAGGAATAGCAACAATTCTAATTGTGAATCAGTTGTGCAAATTTTCCAGTTAAATTTCTTACAATGTAAACTCCTCAGGCAGAGAACAGAATTTTTGTATTGTTCATCTCCTGCTTTAAAAATTCATTTACACATTTATTTATTTTCTTTGAAATATTGCAGTTCCCAAGACAAATTTGCTTTTGGAACGCCAATTATTTTTTCAAATCAAATATTGAACATCGAGTATTATTTTCAAGTGTGTGTGTGTGTGTCTGTGGTGTTCAGATGACACATAAAACGAGAACTAATTTTCAGCAGATGAAACAAATGTAGCATTCATTACATAATTATCTTTTTAATAATTCTCATCAGGAAAATTCACGTATAGGCATCCAACAGGAAAGCCAAGCTGGAAAGAAAGTTTGTGCATCAGCAAGTTTGTGAATGTTTCTACATTATGTATTTGCTCACAGATGCTCCTGTGAGACGTACGGTCTTACTTCATCACTAGATGACTTGATTTAAAGTTGATGAGGACAGGAGAGAACGAAGGAACAAGTAAAAGGAAAAAAAAACAGACAGAAAGGAGTGGTGCTGCCTTTTATCCGTGGTAGACAAGGGTAGACTTACAGGAGGAAGAGGAGCAGATAAGATAGTCACGCTTATTTCTACGGAGTGAGATGGTTAATTATAAGAAAGGCGGTGTGTGAGTGTGTGTGTGTGTGTGTGTGTGTGTGTGTGTGTGTGCGCGTGGGGAAGCGGTGGTGGTGGGGGTAAGGTTGCTTCCCGTTGGCTTCATTAGAAAGAGCCCTAATTATCTGTGGAGCTGATGGATTTGTGACAGGCCCTAACGATTAATGCTGACAAATTCAGTAAGGTGTCAAGTCCGCAGCTGCCTTGATGTAATCAAGTTGATATTATACAGTCCCCATAGCCCCTAGTGCAGCACCAACTCAATTTGCCTGTGCAGGTGACAAATGGACTTTGCTACCTGACTAATCACGTCAGGAGACAATGCCAGTTAATGACCTCGGTAAGCCCCCACCCCCACCACTCTTATAACCTTGTAATAAGCAATCCAGACCAGCCACAGCACGTCGCAACCTCTTCCCTCTGTTCTCTGTTAATTTTCTGCCCGTCTCCCCGTTTTTCGTTTGAATCCTTACAGCAGATCGTTTGAGTGTTGAAACAGCAGCGCGTGTTCGAGAAGTTTCCTCTTGATTTTCGGCTGGAATGTTAGGGGTGGAAATTTTTCAACTGTTGCAAGAGATTTATTTATTTTTGTATTAATGACACAGCTCAGGCCTGCTCTAACCGCTTGATATATCAGCACTCCAAAGTAATCCCAGGGACCATTTTTAAAATCGAGACACTCTGCTGAAGTTTTTACACTTTTGCGTGTGTTGCAGCCCCTGCTAGTAAATCACCACCACATCATAACACGGTCTCTACGTACTTTGGCTCAGTGTCCTCCCAGCTCCAGTGCTGCAGCCGCCTCGCTGAAGGCCTCCAGTTTATTCCGAGCTGGAGAATCACAGTGCCCAGGGATTAATGATTTTGCATGCCCGGGGTAGCTAAGATTACACAGCGACCTTTGTGCTCTTACTTGACGATGCTGTTATGTGATATTCTCCTCCTCGAAATAATCAGCATGCTGAGATTTATGTGCCCCCCCACCCTTCTGTCTGCACCAGCGTCCTGAGGAATACAGCAGTGCATAGGCTGTAGGTGTGTGTGTGTTTTTTTTACTTTTAATGTTGCCGGATTTGAATAACACCCTCCTTCCTGAGAATTAGAACCGTCTTGTTTTGATGAAAAGTTGAATTTCAGCAAAGGAACTAGTGTGTTTGGCCTGGAAGTTGGAGCCGCTTATAACTTCCGATGGCTTAAAGGCTCCACAGCTTCTGAGAAATGTGAAGTTTATGTTAGAATTTGATGGGGAAAAATAGTGTGTGTATGTTTGTCTGAGTGTGTATCGAGAAAGAAGGGGAGAGAGAGACAAGACGAGGATAGCATGTGTGTGTGTTTGCTTGCAGCTTTGCACTGACCAGTGTTAGTTTTCCTGGAATGAATAACTCGAACGAGTGTAACGGTAACCTCGCCATGTTAGTCATCCTCTTTAGCATGGCCTGCCTTCAGATCCCCTCTCTGTTCCCCACACAGGAGCAGGAAAACAACCTCCAACAGCAGCGCCACATGTTTCTCACTTCTGACTGTCATATCTTTGCACTATTCCCAATCAAAAGCAGCGATATCAGACAGAGCAGGAGCACATATTGATCCACCGCAGCCTGTTTTATTTTCCACCCTTCACTTGTACTGTATGTTTCCTGGGTGTTCCCTTTAGCTCGTGTGTGTGCGCGTGTGTGTTTAGTGGTCGGACTCAGCTAGAGGTTACGCTAATTGGAGTGGCGGTGTCGTTAGCAGGTGGCATCGATCGACCTTGTCGATAGCCACTTTTGCTCCTGCGCCACCCTCCGAAACTAATAGTTAAATTTACATCTGGGATTTGGGCCAGTCAGAGGTCAAACATGCTCAGCTCGCTCTTCTAATGCCTCGAGTCACCACAAGTGCCCCTGGTGTTTGTGTGTGTGTGTGTGTCTGTGTGTGGTGTTAGTTTCTTGAATGCATTGGTTATGTTTACTGTTCTTGTAATTCTTTTTCACAAGGAGTTTGTACACAAACATTTAACATTAGCTGCTTCGATATCAACAGGTTTTTAAAAAATATATTATAATCAAATAGAAGATACTTGCATAGCTACAGCAGCATATGCTAAGCTTTTACTGTTGACATAGACAAGAACATATTTCACACCATAGCACTAATGCCCGTCCTTGTCTTTTTCTCTTTCTGATACTTTTCGGGGCATTCTCAACAAAAGCTGCCCTCGGGGCACGCAGCTACCATCCCTAGCAGTGTGTTGCCCTCGCTGCACTTTAAACACACACACACACACACACACATACACACCGTCAACCATAAACACAGACAGACAGACACACACCTACACCTAATGCTTAAGTGCAGCCAGCATGTCTCTGTGGGAGGTCATAATGGAGGTGGCTTAGTATGATGGGAAATCATATCATTAAAGCAGCCAGATGTGCTTTGTTGCCTGCCTTGCAGCACATAAAAACAGCAGCAAGTCATGGGATCCAAAAAAGAGAAGAAAAAAAATCCAAGTCTGAGAAAATCAAGTCTGAAACAGATAGAAAGCAGCCCTCTGGGACTGGGCTGACAAGCAGTCTTACTCCTGACTGCCATAGAAAAACAATTTCCCCCCCAAATAAAGAGTTTTTGTTCTCATTTTTCAATGTTGCAGCAGTATAACAGTCCCTTTTTTAAACTTTTGTAAAATACAGATAGGACTCACAGCTTTGATAAAGAGCTGTCGCTGTTATCAACTCACTGTTAAATGTACCTAATTACTATGTAATATTTATGTTGTGCTGAGTAATTACATTTTGTTAAGGGGTTCACAGTAGGGGTGTAAGGCTTAAGAGCTCATTAATGAAAAACTGTTGATATGTTGTGTTTTCTGTTTTTTTCCCCTTCTCTGGCACATAATTTGAGACATGAGGAAGATAAGAGGGGAAGCATTCAAGAGAAGTAGTCATGCAACATTTAGGGCGCAAAAATTGACATCTCAAATTTTCTTAAGTAAAGTATTACATTTGCCGAGGGTAAATTTGCTCTCTTGATCAGTGCCGTGCCTCCTCGAGAGGCTATGGGAAAGTCTGCTAGAGCCAAATTTAACATGTTACTACTATCAATAAAAGATGAGCAATTACAGAATATTTTGTCTAATAAGTATTTGAATTCCTCGGCGCAGGAAAAAAAAAAACATGTAGCTTACCCACTCATTACATCAGTTAGCAGGGGGAGTGAGAGGCAGCTCTTTGATGCCAACAAACAAACAAGACAAACGAGATGGGCCCACTACAGAAGAGCCAAAGCCCTATCCAGGGACACCCAACCCCTGCACACTCCTCCCTTCCCTCCATCCCTTCCTCCTCTATGTCTCTCTACCGTTCTCTCTCTCGCTCTCCATCTCTTTTGCGTACTTCTCATCTCTCGTCTCGTTTTTTGCGGCATTCCCTCTCCCTTTATTTCTTGCTCTTTTCCCTTCTCCAGCATGTTTCTCATCTCACATCTCCTTCTCTCTTCTGGATAAATACTCACTTTTTTGCAACTCAAAAAGCAAAGAAAATAGAGAGAGGTGGAGGAAAGTAGGAATAAAAAATGGGTGTGAAAATTTATTTTAAAACTTCTGTTTTTTTCCCCTTTTGCTCGTACCTCATCAGACAAAGTTAGGTGGAGATTGCTTGGAGGAATGAAAAGCTGAAAAGAAACAAACGAGGGAGGAGGGAATGAAAGAGTTTAACTGCACATTCTTGATTTCTTTCTTTTTTCTTTTTTTGAGGCTGTTTTTCACTAAATACTGAATCATCTCAACATGGTTTGAATGCAGTGTAACAAAATAGGCCTGTTTTCTTCCCTCCAGTAATTGAACAGAGATGGGAGATGCTTGAGGATGGCAGTGGGCACCAATGTTTAGCCCAACGGAAGCATCAAAAGAAAAGGTGGTGTTTGTGGGTGGGGGTCCAGGGGATGAGGGGGGGCGGTGGGATGAAATCTGTCTGTGTGGGGAGGGGGGCAGCTTTTAGGGTGGGCATTAAAGCTGACAGATGAACGGGACGATGGACAAATTCTCCCGCAACAGCTGTGACTGCCACCATTATCCTGACAGGTGTCAATTAAGAATTACTGCCTGGCCGGCCGAAAAGCCCCTCCCGTCTCACCCACACGTCCCTCCATCCCCTCCAACCTCACCCGCCCAACTCCCACCCCCTTGTCCAGCTGTCGGCGTGTGAGAGAAATAACACTTTACCCTTGTCAGTGTTGTCACAGGCCCTGCAGCCCTGGTTCTCTCTCCCCCCCACTTTAGAAAAGGCAGCCAGCGGCAGACTCTCGCTGATCAATAGCTCACCGTTTTAGTGATCGTGGCCATGTGTCTGTCGGTTAAAGGTCCGGTTATAGCCATGTAAACAGACCTGTTTGTAGCCCCTTTTGTGCTCAGGTAGCCAAACATTACCAGAAAGATGCAGTCACTTACAAACTGGCGTCTTGTATCACATTGTTATTACTTAAAATATAAAGCTCAGGTCGCTGTATGGTGGCACCTGCATTTCATCCCTTGGTGTGTGTGTTTGGGCGAATTTGCACAGAGCGTGTGTTGTGTTCACCTAGATGCTGGTTCTCTTGATCCGCTCTTACTCAGCCTGTTGGCTAACACAGGGCGGCTTTTATTCCACATTGTAAAGTGGGGAGTTGAGGTCAATGAGTGAGAAAATGAACAGTTGCCATTGCCCATCTTGGAGGCTCGCTTCCAGTAAACCCGCTGGCTGAGAAACACATTTTGGGGTCGACAGGCTTCTGGCTTTTGAGCGAACAAACCGGAAATTTAAGCGGCGTGTGTTCTCCGTTTGCCATATTTTCCCAATTTTTCAAGGGTTTAAATCAGTGCAGTGGCATGTAGTTCAATTTCCCTTTAATTGTTTAAGTGTAATAAGAAGCATTACGTGCATGAGGCCGGGATTCAGGCAGCCAAGTGGTGACGGTGTGAGCAATAAAGAGGAAAACAAAGGGAAATAAAGTTGAGCGCTGCATTTTCGGTTAAATACCGTTATTTCTAATCATGCATTGTGTAATTTACCATTAGATGCATAGATGTCTGGTGAATTTTAAGGTTATTATACGCTCCTGAACCACGCTGTTGACACTGTGTAGTTATTACTTGGCTTCTGTAATAAATGCAGTTTTCAGTGTCAGTGCAGAATAAACATGAGAAGCTTCAATCGGGTGAAGGAGGAAGCAAAAACAGCAACGCGAAAAAAGCAACATGAGAGTGAGTGCAGAAGGCTCCCCAGGAATACACAGATGGATTTGCATGTTCACTTGGGAGTTACAGTTTTGGATTTCCTCCCTAGAAATCATTTGCCACAGAAAATAACCGGGGAAGATAATATCAGTGTTATTTCGCTACTCCTGCTTTATTTGCATATCTCTTGTTTTAAATAAGGCAACCCCTCGCAGTGAAATTCGGTTTGTTTTCCTGAGCTTCATTCTGCATCACCTCTCTCTTTTCCCCATCATCGCAATCCCAGTATCTCTCTCACTCTCCTTCTTTCTCTCGCTCTCCTTTTTTGTATTTTATTCTTTCTTCGGGCCCAGCCGCCTCTCTTCTGTCTCACACTGGCACTAGACTGCTCTGAGCGATTATCAAACCTGAGAATATTTTCCATCCCCATGCAAATCACCCCACCATGCTCTCTTATCGTTCCTGCTTTGCCCCCCGACCGCCCCGATCCACCTCCCTCGCCCCTCCATCCCGAACGCTTGTGTGTAATCAAAGTAAACGGCAGCTAAAGCTAAAAGGGAAACGCTCTTTGTGGAGATGGATGGAGGGATTAAATATTAACCGGATGCGGCTGACTTAAGGCAAGTGTTTTACATAGCTGCTCCCGCCATGGATGCCGCACATTGATCCCCTTCGCCCTGGCGCCTTTTTACTTGTTTGGCTGCCTGCCGTTAATTTTTCACCATCATCTCACTGGCCGGGGCCTTTAGAAACAGAGAGGCCAATGAATGGTTCAGCCCCCACACCCCACCCACCCCCACAATGTGCTTTTAACAGGGGCAGGTGAGATGGATGATAGCAATTTGAAATTTTGTTTGTGCGTGTGATCATGGAGATTGTTTTCGGTATTACCATGGTGTAACAATTCCGGTGATTAATTGAGGCGAATGCTTGGAGGAACCGTGACGGTGGAGGGGTGCGAAACAGGAGGTTGCGAGTTCTCCACCTTCCCTCCCGCTCTTTGATTCGTGAATGTGGCGTTTTATCAGCTGACCTTGGAGTCCCAAACCGCTGCCTTCTTCTTCCGCACACACGCAACAACACACTCCTGAGATCCTCCTGCATCCGCACACTGGCCCTCTTGTCGTGTCACGTCCTTCATTTCCTCGCAGCTCTTTCTTCCTTCTCCCCCAGCTGTGATTAGAAGAGAAAAGTCAAAGCGCTCAACCCCAGAAGTTTGTGCAGAAAGGAGACTAAACAAAAACAAAATGGCCACAGTGCCTGCACTATTCGGACATCAGTGGTAGGAATGTTCTTGCAGGAGGCGGCGACAGCGGTGGAGCTGTGTGTTTTCAATGTGTTTGTTGTCTACATGTGTATTGCAATATCCTGTGGGTCACAGAGGCAGCTTGTTAACAGAGGGAGGGGCTAATAGCAGCATTGGTTCATCCCACCCTCCTTTTCTAACCACACACACTCGTGCACAAAGTTGTTGCATGCACTGGTGCCGTTGGCAGCATTGTGAAGGCCCCGTGGCGTTTCTAAATGTGTCGGTCGTGCAGCAAAGGTACCCCCTCACACACACACACCTCCCCACCCCAGCCAGAGTGCACATCTGATGGGGTTGAAGGCAGGTCGCGACCCCCAGGTGGCCACAGTCCGGACCGTGCAGGTTCTTGTTTGCTCTCCATTTTTTCCTCCTCTGGTTCAGCTTCTGTCTTCGGCAGCTGACTTTACATTCTATTTAAGTTCAAACAGATACGAGCCTTTTGCAGCGGATATTAATGTTTCGCTGCTGGAAGCTGAAGATAGCTGATATTTATAATGCTGCATGGTGTTAATTTGACAATTTCCATGCCACCAAAAATTCCAAATATTTAGTGTTTCAACCAGAATTACACGATATTAAAGCGCTCTAAGCCAATAAGCCAATAATAATAGCAATGATAATAATACTAACACTAAAAATGTTGTTGCCTAGTTGTGTAATCCAATCAGAACGCTGCATTAAATTAAATGCAGTTACCTTTCACATCGTTGTAGTGTTTAATTTCACAATAAACGTGATGATGAAATGTATACACCATACTTTAATACACGATAAATACCAGTTAATGTACTAATATGTCTGACCTGAATCGCTCTTTCTTCTCCTCCATCATCTCTTGGATCGTCACCAACTTTTTCTTCCATTTCATCCTGTTTTCTTCTCCCTGTCTTTCTGTGTCTCTTGCTCTTTTGCTCTCCTTTAGTCAAAGTAGCCCTGGTCCCCATAGCAACACATAGTGAACTCTTACTCATTAGTGTGTATTGCACTCTGCTGAATGGCCTGAATCCTGTGATTTCATACCAGCACAACCATCACTTCATGAAGATTTCGTACCTGACTGCATTGAGTAACCGCCAGGAAAGATACTTGAACATTTGCTTCATTCAAAATCAGAGCATTTCTCTTGTAGTAGCGGCTGAATTGTGCGTATGTGTGTGTAAGAGCACATGAAGATCGAGAGGCGACACTGGGAAACGTCCCTCCGTCACGCCTGACTCACGCTCGGCTGTTTTTTTTGGCCGTTAAATCTCCAGCGCGCTGATAACAGGTCAGCCGTTGAGAGAGAAACGGGAGGGAGGAGGGGTGTAAAGGAAGAGAGAGAGGGAGAGAGAGGAAGAGGAAGAACCAGGATATGATTAGAGAGAGAGAGAGAGTAAGAAAGTGCAAGAGGAGAAGAAAAAGGGAAAAAGAGAGATTGGTCTTCTTTATGCTGGCTCACCCATTGCGTGGGCGGCGCATAGAGTGGAGAGGTCAATAGGAGGCCGTGATAGGCTAATCTGCCAGGAAGGGAGGGTGAGGGCAGGCCTCACGGGAGCAGCTCATTGGCTAGACTCATTTGCCCTGTGAAATAAAATCTCATCGTGTCTTTGTTTTCTTTTTTCTTTAAAGACTGATAGTGCGGGTATTTGCTCTGAAAAGTCTTTTCGAGTGTGTGAATATTTATCTGCTTGCATATGTACTATGTGTGTATGTGTGTATGTGTGTGTGTGTGTGTGTGTGTGTGTGTGTGTGTGTGTGTGTCTGTGGCATACTTTTCCTAGTTCATCCCAGTTCCTGTGGGAGTGTGTGTGTGTGTGTGTGTGTCTTTGTGCAACATTTCCAGAGCTGTGTGCGCTCCAGTCAGACACATGGATGACAGATGACCCAATGGGAGACACCAGCCATCCTGCCCAACCGGAATCTTGCCCCCACCCACCCCACACACTCACACCCTCCAACCCCCCCTTTGCCTATTAAAAAGTGCGCACTTTGTTTACTTCCTTGGCTTTTCGCCATAAATCCTGGATCCACCTCCGATGTGGCGTTGGCCTCTTTTCCTCGGGTTACGGCTTTGAACATGATCGTAATAGCTGCGTCATTCTGAGTGTGTGTGTGTGAGAGAACAAACCAGCCGCAACCTGGCTGCATGCATGCCTGTCTATCGTGTGTGTGTGTGTGTGTGTGTGTGTGTGTGTGTGTGTGTGTGTGTGTGTGTGTGTGTGTGTGTGTGCGTGTGTGTGGGTGGGGGGGGTGGGGGGGGCTTACTGGACCAGAGGAAACCTAAATCCTCATATAAAAAGGCCATGCACTCAGCCTGGGCTGAGGGGAAGGAGGGAGGAAAGAGAGAGGGAGACAGAAACGGAGAGAGAGAGCGAGAGAGGGAAGGGAAAAAAGTTGATTTCCTTTTTCAGCAGAGCCATACATCACAGGGCCTCCCAGCTGCAGTGTCACAAGCTGACAGAATGACATGTGTCATTTATCAAAGGGGCCAGGCGGGGGCCTTGGGAAACGTGCACCACAAAGCCTGAGAGAGTTCATTCCAACGCTCAACCCTCCCTCCCTCCTTCCCTTCCTCCCTCCCTCCCTCATCTTGACTCCTTCAGCCCGCCCCCGCTGTTCACTCTCCTCCTCGTCCCCCCCCACCCCACCCACCACCTCCCGACCACCTCCACCCTCCCTGCTCACTTTGCCTGGTGCCGAAAAAGGGCCCTGTAATGTTTTCTGTCTTCCTTGTACTCTCACACATCCACCGTGTGTGTGTGTGTGTGTGTGTGTGTGTGTGTGTGTGTGTGTGAACAGTTGTGTGTTTGTGTATGCAGGGCTACCTAAAACACTAGCTACACCTTAAAGCCAAAGTCAGTCCAACTTTGAAGAAAATCCGAAAGAACAAATTATGGGAACATTGGAAAACATTTCAACAACATGCACAGATTTTTTTTTCATTCATGAAATTGTCACCCAATCATGATATTAGTAATTGGTCTTGCTGATGTGATTAAAGACAGTTTATATCTTTGTCATTTATATTATTGTAGGCTTATTATAAAATAATTGTTTGCGCACTTCCTAAATCATTCCAAGCTGTCATTTTTTATTCAGTTGATCTCTTTATGGTCTGGAAACATTTATATGCAAACACACACACACACACACACACACACATATGTACACACACTCCATACCTGCTACTGAAGAGTTGTTTGACACGGAGATTACAGCTTTCCCGGCTGGTTGGGCCCCAGTCGGAGGTCTGCGGGGTCACGGCACTGAGCGTTCGGGGCCCGTTTAAGAACACATTACGTTGCAGAACAGCTTGTACATAGGAATGCCTGTTGTAACCGACGTGTCGGTTACAATAGCAAGCGGTGTCAGTCCAGTCATGGCATGCCTATCTACCACTTTTTGTGTTAATGTCTTACCTCACCGCATGCACTCCATTTCCAGCTTCCTCTCATCCATCATCGGCTCACCTTTCATCCCAGCCCTTCATCCACCCCCATCATCAGCCTCAGCTAGGGTTAACTCCATTCCAGCCACTTCCAGAATCAATAAACTATCTCACCTGGGTGCCCTTCCCTTCCTCCACCGTGGTCAGATTAGACGTTTACAGAAGACGAGAGCTCGAGCGCTGTAATCTGCCTCTTTACCTGTGTTTAGATGCAAAGCAGGCCTTGTTGCCATGTTTGTGCGTCTCGTTTTATAGAACTTTTCTTTTGAGCAAGTGTGACAAAATTAGAACTATTAATGAGAAGACACGAAGTATAATCAGCATCAGTTTATCTAAAAGATTGAGCTAAAGAAGTCATAACTTATCACAGTGAATAAGTGACATAAACATAAAATTTATCACTCAAAGCTGCAAGTATTAAATGCAGGGACATTTCCATAGGTTAGAATAGACAGAAATTTATGTACAATACCATTTTTAAGACATGCTAGGAGTTTCAAATATCTTCAGTTTTGATGCATTTTGCAAGGATGCCTCTACTCTGAAGTGTGCCCCCATTGCTTACTTTTGCTTTCTAATACCGGACTAAACAGAGTATATTTCTACTAGTGCAGAATCCAGCCAGGTCCTGGCAGATCAGACAGCCTGAAGAGCAGCAGAAAAACTCTGCGTGGAATTCTCTTTTTAATAATTAAAAATCCAACTCGGGGCAGGACGAGGTGGTGAGCTGAAACAGAGAGTGAGTGAGGAGGGGGAAAAGAAGGAGGAAAAAAAGGCAGAAAGAAGACGTGGGGGGAGCCCTCTTGACAGTATAATGTTTCCTTGCTTTGTCTGCGGGGGTTAAAAGACGTGGTACATCATTAAGAAGAATATTCAGTGGCAGTGTCACCGAGGGGTGACCCTTGGAACAGGTCATGGATAGTTCACCCTTTAAAGCCTGCAGCCCACTGAATTCTTCCCTTCCCCCCTACTCTGTACACACAGCCATAGGTGTGAGTCCAAGGCTGAGAGTTTTTTACTCACTCAGTGGCCATTTTAATATCTTTGTTTTCTCTTTTTCTCGATGAGCAAAAAGAAGTCAGCAACACAAGCTTGTAATTGATTGCAACATGCAGTCAAGTTTAGCTCCGGCACGATAAAACGGCTCGTTTTCAAACAGCTCTGCTACAGTTCTGTTTTGGCACCTATGGGTGACTCAACTCGTGTTGACTAAACTAACATGTGTACACTAGTGTTTACAGGGGGATCAAGAATAAGAGCTTTGAGATGCAAAAAAACCCCTCCTTGTAGTGTGGTTGCATCAATGAAGCCCCGTATCTTCTTCCTCCGCTCGTCTTTGTCTTTTCTCTACCGTATCTGTGCATTTTTTTTTTGTTTGTTTGTTTTTTTTGGCTGTCGGTGTGTGTGTCAGGGAGGTGGGAGACTGGGAAGACAGCCCCTTTTCATTTGTCTTCATAAGCCTCATTTATTTCTGCAGCCAGATGTGAGCTGACAGACATCACTCAGTGCCACCCCCCTTCTTTGCCTCCCATCAGCACCTCTTGAGCCCCCTTCCTCCCCCCCGAGGAGGTCAGGCAAGCACCCCACCACCTCCTCTCTACCCCTCTGCCCACCCCCCCTCCATCCACACACACATACACACCCCGATTCAGCATTACAGAAGATGGATGTGTCTTTAAAGCAGAGATTGATTGTGGATATCAGAGTTATGGCGCCATTCATCACAGCAGATATTATTCAGACGAGCAGGATTGAACAAGGAGGTGGTACTATGAGCCCATGGGTGAGTTCTTAGGAGGGTGGGGGGTGGGGGCACCGTGGAGGAAGTTTAATAGATTTTAGATGAGTCTGTGTGTGTGTGTGTGTGTGTGTGTGTGTGTGTGTGTGTGTGCGTTTGCAAATGAATGGGTATGCTTATGCTCATGTACGTGCTTTTACCTTCATAAGTCTGCCTCACTTGGGAACTCTGGCATGTGTTTGCATCTGGCTCTTTCTCATCTCTATTCGTGTGTCTGTGTGTGTGTGTCTGTGTGTGTGTGTGTGTGTGCATGTGTGTGGAGCTGTCTGCATTGATCTCCAGTGATGTGATCCTCCTTCAGAGTCTGTTCTCATCGGACTCTGATTTACGGCTTCATTAGGATCCTCATGCTACCTCCCCTTCTTTTTGTCTCCCTCCTTTCGCCAGGTCACTCTCGACGACGTACACACACTCAGACACACAGTCAACACACACTTTGCAGCGGGGAAAGCTGCAACCAAAGGACTTTTTCATCCAAACACTTTGTATAGTTTGTTTCTGTTCTGTTTGTCATCTTTATGAATAATCTCTCATTATTCATCAAGGCTTAGCACCTCATTGTGCCTTGAGAGTTGAAGTGCTGTGGTGGTTTTTGGAGGTGCTTCCCTACCCCCAGGCAGCCCCACTCGGCTGAAAAGAGCCCTCATTGTGTGTGTCGTCTTTTATGGCGCTGTCTGAAAGAGAGGGATGCACTCCAGTCAGCATTCAAATGCACGTGGTAAAGCAGCCAGCAGAGCAGGACAAACACCACAGGTTGTAAAACGCTTTGAAAAGGAGTGTGTGTGTCTACGAGTGTGTGAGAGTGTGTGTGCATGGCGATGTGTTAATGTGAGTGTGTGCAGGCTCTTGACTGAAAGATTTTCACTCTCTTTTACCTCCACTTTTTCTCTCCTGATACAGTTCGCCACTTACTTTACTCCTTTTTTCCCCCCTGTCCACCTTTCTTCTGTAGTTGCCTGAAATGACTTTCTTCTTTCCTCCACTAAGAAAAGAACCTCGAAGTTTTTGCTCCTCGTGTTTTTAAAACCCACCCCCCTACCACCACCACCACCATTATCAGGAGTCAAGTCATGCAGAAATGTAAAAAATAAGAAGGTAATCACACTTTGTGCTGGTGCTTTTGTCGTCAGTCCGTGATGGAAATGGGTCTAAATATGAGATTAGAACCTGCCGGTGACTGATGCTATTAGGCAGATATGCCATAGACTTTACTATCTCCCATGAAGGATTAGCGCAAATTATACTGGGAGACAGGCTTGATTTCTCCTCTGCCTGGCTGGATGTGGGCATTTGAGGCACTCTAAGTTGACAGCGTCTGTCTCTGCTTAGTTCTCCGAGACAGGTTGTGTGACAGCTGATGCCAGGCGAGGGCTTAAAAAGTGTGTATGTGTGGGTGTCTATTTGTGTGTTGGACGGTGTTTGGTCTGTGTGTGTGTGAGAGTGTGTCTGTGTGTGTGAGAGTAGGAGAGTTATAAACTGACAGGCGAGTGTGTTTGAATGTGATTGCACGTCAATGACGTTTTTCTTTTTTTTTCAGAAAACAGGTTCTCTTTGAGTAGGGTGACAATTGGGAAAGGCTAATTTTAAGCTTGGTGGCTTCCTCTTTAATTCTACACTCTCTTATCTGGCATTATTTTAAATAATTAAACTGTCTGTAAGACTGCCCAGGTGAGGCTGTTTTTGTAGCTATGAATAAGTAAGAAAGCTGGTCAGATGCCCGACCAGGTGCTGGATTTCAGCGTTTAAATCCATTTAGTAGGAATGTTGATAAAAACAAAACCTAGATAACACAACTCATGAGTTTTTCGACGTATTCCAACCTTCACTTTGATTCAGAAAGGTCCGTCATAACAGCAAGCCAATGGCATCCATCATGCGGTGCGTAATCGCAAATTGTTTCAGCTATGATGTTGATATAACCGGAGGAAGGTGGTCGAGTGGTTTGGTCACCTCTCAGGAATGTTTGAGGGAACATGCAAATGCTCCCTGTTTTAGCCCTGCTGTCTCTGCGCCGTGCGCTGATTTAGGAGGGTGACATGTCCTTTAATGTTGGGTAGTAAACTGGAAGGCTGGATTTATAGGCTGAAGCCTTGTTTTTCTCCCACTGTCTCTGTCCAGTGGCTCCTATGACAACAATAGGAGGTCTACCCTTAATGCATTTAAGGTGTTTTCAAAGATACACAACTTGGTTTCTATCATTGACATCGTGTGGCCATGTGTCACGCTGAAACCGGACAAAGTAGAAGCTTCCTAGTACAAAAGGAAAACCACATTATTCATCCCAACCACAGCAAGCTGAGGTCATTTTGGGTTAAACCTTCCATGAGTTAGGTTTCAGAGAAGTTCAGTCATAGAACAAAGAATCACCCTGCACGAAATTCCTCACCATTGATGCACATTAACTTTAATGGCTTTTGTTGATGGATGATATTTTTTTTTGCGGTTTGCAGGATTTGTGACTTGTGAAATTTAACCAAAGCTACACCTAAATGCACCAAAGCAATGTTTCACTGATTGACCCTAAGAGAAATGAATGTTAAATGAATCAACCTGAATTCTCTTTACTGCAGCCGTTTCTTATTCTCATCCTCAGATTTCTGCCCCATCGTCTCGCTCATCAGAATCCTCTTCCCTCTTCCCTCCTCCTTAGTTTGTGAAGTATGATGCACAGCAGCGCTTTGCTGTGTCAGCAGGACTGAAACAGGTCAAAATGTACAGTGACTCAGATAGGTGTCAGGTTGGACCGATATATGCTGTAAAAGCTGTAAGACTACCCACTTATAATGTAATTAAGAAACCTAACATTTACTCACCAGAGACACCAACCTAAGTGTGTGAATCCTGCGGTAAAACCTGAATTTTCACCTGCTACATCTAAAAGAATTGTCATTAGTTTGGCTTTCAAGTGACTTTTTGAAATCATATAATGGGCAAAATGCTGTTTCAGAGGCTTTTCTTACCTGACAAGAACATATTTTTAAAGGAAACCGGTAACTTTTTTATTTTAAAGGTCATGTCATCACTAGTATCGGCGTATTAAAAGCCCATATCAGTCTCCTCTACTCAGGATGTTCCAAATCAGTCTCATCCTTTCCTCGACACAGTTTGACTGATCAGTCCGAGGCCTAGTTTGCTGTTGCCAGCATGGGACTTGATGTTCGTTTCTCTATTTATTTGCACGGCCCGTGCGTTTTCCCCATATAAAGACAGTCTATGTCCGACCGTGTCACCGCGTGATGGATTGCATAGTCCTCTTCTCTTAGGAAGAGAAAAGGGGGGGATGGTGGGAAGAAGGGAGGAAAGAAGGAGGGAAGGAATGAGTGAGAGAGGGAGGAAGCGGAGTGTTGCGGTGCAGCAGTGAAGGACATGGCAGCTTAGCGCTAGCCAAAAAGACTGTGCTGAACACCTGCTCCTGTCTCCAACGCCCCTTCAACCTCCTCATTACCTGTCAATCTATCACAAGGCAGCCAGATCAAATGTCTGCAGCAGCCAGGACTCGCACAGGGAGGGAGCAGGGGGAAGAGGGAGGAGGGGAGCGAGGAAAGAAAGACGGGAAAGAGAGGGACAGATTGCATGTCTGGGAGAGCCGAAAATGAAGGGGAAGTAAATGGAGCAGCTGCATGTGCATATCGAAGATCTGTTGATAATTTGGAGTAAACTTTGCTCAGAGTGCAATTATTTAAAACTTCTGGAGGTAGTTTGTCATGTTGGTAAATTTAGAACTCATGGAATACAGACTGTATGCCAGTGGGGTGTCTCCTTATGTAAATGTATTCTATCATTGTCAATAGACATTCATTTTAAAATAAAATAATTTTTAAAAGCAGCACATTAGGGGCAGATCTGGTTACCGTCTCAGATTAAAGATGACTTTCACTAGTCAAAAATGATAGTGTTTTTATGCACAGTTATGTGTGTGTGTTTACATTTTATTAGTACAAAGTTGTACACAGTGTGGTTTAGACCCACCCGACAGCACCTTCTGGCCTTTGACTGGCACCCCTGAGTAAAAGATGTAAATGTGACAGACATAACATCTGTAGGGAGGCGGGGCCTGTAGTTTCACATTACACCAACAATGCAGCCACTGTGTGTGTGTGTGTTTGTGTGTTGTGTATGACAAAGTATACACACATTTATGTCTATATACATGTGCACATTTTAATATATCTGTATAAAAATTGTGTGTATATCAGGGCATGTGTTGACTGTGCATTTGTGCTCTCAACACTGTGTGCTTTAAGAGACGGATGAATTTGAGCTCATCAAGGTGCATTAGTGCACACACGACCAATCCCAGCCCTCTAGTTCTGATCCCTTTCAGTCCCTACTCTCCCTCCCTCTCTTTCTCTCTCTCTCTTTCTTTTCCAGTCCTTCTCGAGCTCTCTCGCCCCTCTCTCTCTCCTTTAGTGTGTGAGCTGCGGTGATTTACGGTAATTATCCGTCGTTGGGTCATCTATCAGGCTCGCTGTTGCTAGGAGATGGAAGCAGCTGCTGCTGGCTGTTGTCTTGTCAGGGACTGTGCATGTGTGTGTGTGTTTGTACATAGTTATGTTTGTGTGTGTTTCCTGGGATCGGGGTGAGGATGTGTGTATCAGTTTATGTTCAGGTGTGTGTGTGTTCAGGTAAAATGGTCCGTCCTGATGTACGGATTTAAAAGCGCAGGTGGTGTAGAAGAAAGGAGCAGCAATGGAGTCAATGGATGGAGGGAAGGATTATGGGAAGCAGGGAGGCTTTGGTGAGGGTGGGGCCAGAGGTTGAAAGAGGCCAGGTGGAATCTGAGTGTGTGTTTGGGGAGGGTGGGCCGCTTAAGAGGCACAGGTGTCTGGTGATAGACAGGGGAACCGTATGACAAATTTATCCAGGCAGATGGAAGTTGGAAGAAGTCGGGCCTTGGGGAGCAGTTATAGAGGCTGTGAAAATTGCAAGGTTTGAGTTTGTGTGTGTGGTGGGCTTGAAGCAAAGTCTATTTTCTATCAGCAGGTGATGATCCACACATGGGTGCTGGTTCAGATCCCTGCTGAGGGGCCTATTTCTCTTCATTTTGCTTTTGTAATTCACCATAACCCATTGTGTTAACACCGGCTCAGGTTTCATGTCCTACACACGCCATTCACGCCGGAACAGACGCGAATGCGCCCACACACAGAGACACACGCACACAAAATGAAAGGTCAACCGCAAGCATTATGGTCTTAACGTGCTGCCTTTAGCAAAACTATGAGAGGGAGATTCTTAAAAATGGACGTTGTCGTCACAGGTAGCCAGGAAAGTGGTTCGAGGTCAGAGAGAAACTGAGAATGCTTAAGAACTAAAATAAACTAATTTAAAAGTGAATAAATGTGGCATTGTAAATAATACAAACAATAATCAATGTATTAAAGAATTTACTAACAATGATAACAGAAATAATTATTGTAATACCAACACAAAACTCATTTAAAGAGGATTTTAAAAGTGTAGATCATCACCATAGTAGCAAAGCTACTGAAATTGTTAATAGTTATTCATGCATGCAGAAAATAGTCTTAATGTATTATAAGTATTAAGCTCACCGTTGATTAGAGCCTAAAAAGGCTAGTGATTAAGCTGTCTTCATTACATTTTAGCTTCCCCAGTAGTTTCACTGAAGTTTCATGTGCTTAACCTGTTGGCAGGTAGGTAAGAGGCAGCTGGATGCGAGCCACACATCCATATGAGTCAGGGTAACTGTAAATACAACCTCCACTCTCGGCTCTCCATACCGGCCTAATTAGCGCCAGTTAGCATTTGTCATTGCATTTAGGGGTGAAGATTAGGAACACCTCTCAATTAATCTGCAATCAGCCTGTTTGTTAATTAGCTAACCTGTTCTAAGTGGCCTTCAGGGCTCTTGTGTAATTAGCTAAGCTGCTGAGAAGCAGGCCTGTGTGTTGACATTGACCTAAAATGTACACACGTGCACACAACACACACACACACACAGACACACACACACACACACACACACACACACACACACACACACACACACAAGCACATGTATACTGCGTAAGACACACACTTCTCTAGACGTCTCCAGTCATGGTCAAGAGGGACCAGATGAACCTCTGCTTCCCCATCAAATTACATACAAACACACCTTCTGTCTCTTCTGTGTGCTCCAGAAAAACAAATGCTTAAACACACATGCAAACACACACATACACACACTCCCTGACATACTTTATTAGCAGTCGCAAGCATAATATGCTCATCCAAATATACATATTTGCACATCGTCATGCTTGCAGCGATACACTGATTATTCCTCCCTTCCCTCCACAGCAAAACTGCATCCCTCAAAAGCATTCTTAGCAAAGGCGGGAGGGAAAAAATACATACTGTACTCCCCCTGCACGTACACTCTTTTGAACATTTCATCCTTTTCAAGTGCAACAACATCCCCACCAAAATGAACAGCTTCTCCATTGCTGTGTCGAAGCATTTTTTTTCTTGCTCACTTCAAAGCCATTTGTTTACTCTGCTGCCTCCTGACATTGTCTGTGGTAATTAAAGGAGCGCACTGAAATTTATGGTTTAATTATACAGGCCTTGTTATGCAGAGAGGACCAGGATGGGGTGATATGCTCAATAAAAATAAATAAATTCCATAAGGGTTTATTGAACCCGCTTTTGCGTGGAGGGTGCAATTGTTCCAGCCGCTCAGGTGTGGGTGTGTGTGTGTGTGTGTGTGTGTGTGTGTGTGTGTGTGCGCGTGTTATTGTGTTTATGTGTTCTTGTGTATGCAAATGTGTGTATGTTTATTTATGTATTGCCACACAGGACAGCAGCAGCAGCAGCTCAGGGTGCAGTGTGAGTGGGTGAGAATGAAATTTAAAAAAAAAAAAAAAAGCCAGATGAATTGCAATCGATTGACGCTGGTTCACTGTATTGATCCCCGAGCATGTTAAAGCCTGCTGTACTCCATGAAGAACACTCAGTCAGTGTGGACTCACCCCCCCCCTGCAGGCCCTCCCATCCCTCATCCACCCCTACACCAACTAAAACACGGTTATATTGTATATACTGTAAAATTCATCCTGCATTGTTACTGTATGTGTGCACACAAAGCAGAGACGACAGTGAATGCAGCCCCTGCTTGCATATACGCGAGTGTGTGTGTGTGTGTGTGTGTGTGTGTGTGTGTGTGTTTTGGTTTCGTGCATGCACTGTAATGGAGAGTGATCTTGGCTGTGGCCCACAAGCAGCTTCTCTGAACTGATCTTTGAGTTGGGTATAAATAGCGCTCGCTCTATAAATAAAACAGCAGCACCTTTCACACTCACTCTCTCTCACTCACACACACATTCAAACCTGCCCACTCGCCTCTCGGATCGTACACCTGCCCAGACACAATCATATGCACAAATACTCCCACATAGGCTGCCCATTAATCCATATATCATTCTCTAAAGGTCACGTGGAATTAGATCTGTGGGACTTATTGACATATTTACAGGAGTGCATGACCTGTACCAGGTTAGCACTAGTTACCCGTCTCACCTCTGACCCCACCTTCGTTTACAGAACAATAATTTGGCCTCACATCAATCTAAATTGTGCACGTTTAGGTATTTAGCTGATGCTCTTATTCAAACTGTCTCTCTCAGCATGAGCAAATAGCTTCCTAGTAGTGTTTATGAACCGTCTCTCAAAGGCCAGGAAGGTTTTCTCTCAACCTCCAGCTTGCAGTTGTTGCTTTGCTGGCCTGTAATTGCTGAGATATGGGCCAAAGTCTCAGGAAGCAGACTGACAGATAGTCGAGCGTTGCCATCCGTATACCCACCTGCTTGCAGGGCAAAACGCACTAACTGCTATCTAAAGCATCAGTGCTGTGACTTAACATAATGCCACCGGCCCACTGTAACTCAACACGACTTGAAGCGTTTGCACAAACGGTTACTAGGAAGGCTGGTGGTTGACTCACTGAATATCTGCCAATAAAAAAGAATTTCAACCCTAATCCTGTTTGCACAGCACTTATTCACTTTCACACCACTCTCTACGTCAGTCCATTATGTAGCTATGTGTCTGAAGAACAACATGTCCCATCCGCCGCTGTCTGCTGAGCTCAACTCAGGCTAGAAGTGTTTTGAAATGGGGTGCAGAGGGGGGTGAGAGATAAATTGGTACAGCGAGCTGGAATGCTGCAGCAGTTATTTAAGGCCCTGTAGGTGCTGCCTAGGCCATATGCTCCCATTATTCCGCTTGGGAGGGGCCCATGTGGGCGTGTGAGCAACGCTGGAGAGAGGAGGAGGAGGGTGGGAGAAAAAGAGAAAGAGGGGAGCAAAAGGAGAAAGGTAGCTGAGGAATTATTTTAAGGAGAGCCCCCCTATCAAGCGCAGGAGGAATTTTAAGAACGGGTTACCGGGAGAAGCCTGAGATGAGATGAGAACGAATTAGCTTCTAAAGTAAATGATCGCCTTCACCCTCAATATCCGGCTCTTTCACCATCGTCTTTGCATAATTCATCTCGTCAAATTTTGAGGTGTGACAGAGTATAATTCATGAACTCCTGAACTTTTCAGGTCGATAGCTTCTCTTCGGCTGGAGCTTCTCAAACATTTTCATATGAAGCCGAACTTAAGATTCTGTATGACAGACCTCCTCTGCAGCTTTTATTTGTTACTTGTTGACTTTCCACAACTCGGGGCAACTTAAATATTTTAACTATATGACCGGGAGAGAAAAGTTCTGACCCCTTCTGAGTTTGGATTCAAACTAAAAATTCTTTTCTCCTGCAGATAGCTTAATATGTATTCATTAAGAAAACAAGGCCAGCATAAAGCTTTGTTGTTAGCTTCATATCTCTTTCTCCCTCCTGTTTCTCCCCCTCTGTTTCTTTTTCTTCCTATCTGTTCAGTCTCTTGTCAAACTGAGGCCTGTGTTCCTGATCAGGGCATTGCTCTCATGTTAGCCGCTTCACGGGAAGCACATCCCAGCATTCCCTCTGACACTCCGGCAGCAGCATTACCATAATTGGCTTTTCTACATGACGGGACAGAGGAAATAATAATGTCATTTTATTTACAGCCCTCTTGTCCCGGTCCGAGAGCTATCACCCCCCCACCCACCTCCTTCCCTCTCTCTCTCTCTCCTCTCTGCACCATACACTGACGTACACCCCTCCTCCTCGTCTTCTGTCTCATCTTCCCCTCTGCCTGTGCAGGGCGCGAGTCTCGTTCTGCCACGGCGTGTAGGTCAAGCGATGGCTTTTTGATCAGCTCCTGTCCAAAGCCATCAGGGTTGAGAGGCACGTAATGGTGAACGGGGTGACAAACAGAATCTGGGGAAGGAATAAGACTGCCAGTTTCCTATTAGGGGCCGGCCTAAACGGCTTCTGCCCCCCTCCACCAACCCACCCGACACCTACCCCCCACCATTCTCTAACGCGAACCCACTCCTGCACTGCCTAAATCACATGAGTGAAGGGGCCCGTGATTGGACATTAGTGCCGCAAATGACTGCCGTGATTGCCCCCTCTTCCCAAACTCACATCAAATAAATAAAGAAATGTGTGTAAATAAATAGAAGGAGGGGTGTTGGAGAAATGGGGCTTGTGGTGGCGGCGGCGGCAAGGGGAGGCTGACTGGTTTCATCCCCTTTTTTTTCCCTCTCTCTCTCTCGTTTCATCGTATTCTGCCTTTCTTATCTGGTTTGTTTGGCTTTGACAGCGGCCAAATGGTGAAGCTCCGCGAGCCTGACAGAGAGTTTTATTGATTTAACAACCAGCAGACTCTCAGCAAAGAAAGGGAGAAGGCGTAAAAAAAATGGGCAGGGTGGAGAAAGATAGCAAAGTTTTGAAAAGGAGTGATATGTTTCTGCTTCACTCCTTGCCAAAATGCTGACATGTCTGCTGGTTGTATTTCATTTGGTATCATTTACAAAAATCAAGTCATACAAAGAAGTAGTTCTTCTGTGTGTGAGCGAGGATGTTTTAGAGATGATCTGTACTTAGGTCGATCGTGTTGTCCCTCAGTGAGGCCCAGTGTTGTTGTTGAGGCAGGATACAGGGCGTTCACCGCAGTCTTTTCATCAGAAAAACGTCATATCAAACTCTCGGTTCTCCTCAACTCCTCAACTGCACTCACTCACATCTGTTGTGGTGTTAAATGTACAAACCTGTCACAGATTGCAAATGCAAAACCTGTAAAGACACGCAGTGCTCTGTAATCTTTATATATTAGGCACAAGTCAGAATCAAGGGTGCTTCATGATACAAGAACTCTCTCATTTGAATAAGAATAATAATAAATGAGACAGATGGAAACAAAACATGCACTTGAGCTGTTTTAAAGCTCTTATCTCTAATCAAATAAGGGTCTGTAGCCTGAAGTATATTTAAAAACCTTTGAAAACATGTACATTACAGCACTGTTAAGTGTGTATGTCAATCTATTTGTGCATTATGCATTTGTAAAAGAACTCCTTATACCACCCAAAGAGGCTACTACAAACCCATTTGAACACTTAACATATTTTATATCCAGTTTTATTAATAGTACATTATACCTGTGTGTAGGTATCAGGAGACCGGTGACACTGGGATGCTAATTCGTGCCTGTTCGGTGTGTGTTGTTGGTGATCTGGCGTGGCTGGTGGCGGCCGTGATTGCTGCTGCTTCTGACAGTGAGTCTGCAGTCCTATCCTGGCCACGCTGCCGCCTGTCTCCTTGATGGCGGCACGTCCCCGAGCAAAAGTGACAGGCGCTTTGGCGCCCGTGCAGATGGCCCTGCTCACAGCCATCACCCACTCGGCAAACCAAACCGCCAGGGACGGCACGCCAGCCCTACCCCTTCCCGAACCCGCCCCTCGCTGCCGGTGTTGCTCCGCATATGTGCATGCAGGACAAGAGAAGGAGCTTAATCTGCTCGCCAGCCAGAGTCTCACATCTTCAAGTTGCAGTGATTGAGTTGATATGTAGCTTTTAATATTTTCCCTTCCTAATGCTTTAGATTTTAGCATCCTGTCAGACTACATGCAGCATCTCAAAACAGATGGAGAGATCATTTATTTCAGGCTCACGTTAGCCACATCTCATCACTAATATTGTACATTTATGCTTTGCGAAACCGTCCACTTGCTGCCTGTGATTTTTACAGATGTCTGTCTCTGCCAGTCTTTTGTCTGTGTGCTTTTGATATCTCCCTCTTTGTTGTTTCCATGACAACATGGCAGGACAGGAATTGATTGACAGGGATCGTCAAAGGGTTCCCTGGCGACCTGCTCGTCGTTCGAAGCCCCTCCCTGCTGCAGTCTGTGTTTTGTCACTCACCCAGGGATATTTCTGATCTGCTGCTTCTCATTCCTGCTGTCTGTGTGTGTGTATGCGCAAGTGTGTATGTATTAAACACTGCCAGCTATTGGGGTTTAGCTATTTTTTGGCTGCAGCTGACGTGAATGACTCACATAGGTAATTCCTACTGTATGTTTGCACTGTTCTTGTGCGTTGGTGAAAAATGGATAGCCGTTCTGCAGGATGCTTTGTATATTAAATGGCTGATATGTATTGATAGCCTCCTCTTCTGGAAGCGGGTTAGTGAGGGGGAAGGCACTGTAACAGAAGACACTCTGCAGATGTGTTGTAGAGAGTACAGCACATAATGCTAATCTGCTGTGTTAGGGATTTTCAGGAGTTTTAGAAACTGTCTCGGTCTCAGTCTGTCAGTGGGATTGAAGCGCAGCCAGGTTCTCCTGTAGTGCTCTCATTTCACAGAAATCCTGTCAGGCGTTAGGGGAGTATGTTGCTCATTTGGAGAAGGGTGTATCAGTAGCACACAGCAAACGCAGACTTATAGGCAATATTATGGTCGGTGGGTTCAGGTTTGCACTGTAAGAGCAAATGTGTATGAGCTGCAAAATGCATAAAGTACACGCATAGGCATGGCGAGGCGAGCATGCGGGCAAACGCGCATTCGCAAACAGGCACTTACAGAGGCACTCACACACACGCATGCACATCATCACACAGTCACAGTTGATGGTGCAGCTGCTCACCTCCCCCACCTCCTCCACCCATCTCCTCTCAGGCAGCAGTAAATGGTGCCAGTGTATATATATCAGGTATTATGTCCACTTAGATTATGATATGACAGGTTAGCGTGCCGTTTGAAGTTGACAGCACATCTGTTTCATCAGGAGAGACTGATACTGGCATCTAGGACACACATCTCACCATGCAGGAAGGAGATAAAGGAAGAAGCTAGGGGGCCGTCTTTCCCGTCTCCCTGCCTCCCTCACCCTCTCTCTCTCTCCCTCTCTCTCCTTTCTCTCTCCCTTTTTCTCTTACACCCACTCTACTCACCCAACAATCCCACCACCTCCTGCTCACTTTTTCTATCTCCCCCACGTCTTCTTTTCATTCACTTGTTCTCCCCCTAACCACCTCCTGTCTCTCCTACTTACTGATGCTTGCTGTATCTTCCCGAGCATGCACGTGCACACCCATAGTCATCCTTCTATCTCATTTGCCTTTATACATTTTACTGGTAAACCTGTTACATCTGCCTTGTTTAGTTCCTTCTCCTCACGCCTCTATCTTTGATCATGTGTTCGCTCTCGTCTTTAAATCTTTTTGTTTGCATGGTCCATGCCATTGTGGCTCAAAGAACAACAGTAGTGCAAATGTATAAATTGTCTGCCCCAGACTTCTTCCTTCAGCAAACAATGTAGCATTCTCAATCCAGCTATCATTGTTTTGCCAGTTTCTGCTTATTAGCTCAAATGAAAATGACCTTCAGCTCATCAGACCGAGTTAGCAAGAGCTGTGATATCTTCAAATTTGTGTTTTGTTTCTTTCCTTTCCCAATCAGTTGCATAACCTGAACATGTGATGAGCTGAACTTCAGAGACTGGATGAGTGAGATGCAGTAAAGCTTGGGAAAGACAAAGAATGAGAGAGGGGGAGTTGAACATGCAAGCATGCAGCTGGCTAACAAGGCCAAACAGCCAGTCATTTCCTGGGGAACATGAGGCATGTGTGGAGGAATAGATAGTTGGGAAGGAAAAGGACAACTGTCAGAAGCTCAGTGATTTATTTTTCCCTTGGAGGCTTTTTTCACCACTGGCTTTCAGAGCCACATGTGTGTAAAATACACACAAACTCATGCATGCATGCATACGGACAAACACACACACATTGGATGAGAATAAAAGCCTACATTTCCCATCATTGAGTATTCCCCCCATGTTATTTTGTCAGTGGTCCTGTTAGTGTGCTGTAAATGTTTAATTTCACTGAGCTGACCTCTTTTTTCTCTCTTCTTTTTTCCCCCATTTTTGTCTTCTCTCTCTCTCTTTCTCTATACTCCAGCGTACATGCCCGAGGACGAACTTAAGGCAGGCGCTCACGATGAGGAAGAGCACCTGCAGGATGACGGCCTCTCATTAGATGGCCAGGACACTGAGTTCCTGTGCAACGAGGAAGAGGACGATGTGGATGGAGGCCAGCCACCAAGCTACAGAGACTCTCCACTCAGCAATGGCACTAACCCTGATGCTGGATACGGGTCTCCGCTCAGTGATGCTAGCGACCGACTTACAGACTTCAAGAGCACCTCTTCCAGGGATGGTCAGGAGAGGGAAGGTGCTGCTTTGCCCTTCCGTCCCAACAACGGCCTCTCGTTCCAGGACAGCCTGGCACAGATGAAAGCCGTCTATGCAAACCTCATCTCAGATGCCTCTTGGTCTAGCATCACAATGGACATCATGAAATCTAAGCCTGCTGCAGCTGGTAGTGTCAACAGTGCCCTTACCACTCCAGAGCCTGTCTCTACTGCCTCCGTCTCCACAACTACAACCATGAACAAAAACAGTGGAGTCAACATGGCTAGCAGTCACCATAATGGCAGGAGCTCCAGCACCACTGTCAACCACACTGGCAGCGCAAGTGGCAATACTAATGGCACAGCAGCTAGCTCTGTTAGCAGCCAAAGTGCAACCAGCAGCAGTGGGAGCAGCAGTGGTGCGACCAGTAATGGTAGTGGTGTAGCCTATGACTGGCACCAGGCAGCACTTGCCAAAACTCTTCAGCAGACCCCCTACCACCTTTTACCAGAGCCTAGCCTCTTCAGCACAGTGCAGCTCTACAGGCAGAACAACAAGCTGTATGGCTCTGTTTTTACTGGTGCAAGCAAGTTTCGCTGCAAAGACTGCAGCGCTGCCTATGACACGCTGGTGGGTTTGACAGTCCACATGAATGAGACAGGTCATTATAGAGATGACAACAAGGACAAAGAGGAGGATCAAGGGAAACGCTGGTCCAAACCACGCAAGCGTTCCTTGATGGAGATGGAGGGGAAAGAGGATGCCCAGAAAGTGCTGAAGTGCATGTACTGTGGCCACTCATTCGAGTCTCTGCAAGATCTCAGTGTTCATATGATCAAGACCAAGCATTACCAGAAAGTGCCTCTCAAAGAACCGGTGCCAGCCTTGGCCACTAAACTGGTGCCCACTTCAGCTAAAAAACGTGCTATCCAAGATGCTATAGTCTCTCCGTGCTCCCCAGACTCTTTCCATGCTGGTAGTGGTGGTGGCAGTATATCTCTTGGGGATGCTGGCAAAGACACCAAAGCTGCAGCTAACCCCTATGTGACGCCAAACAACCGCTATGGCTACCAGAACGGTGCCAGCTACACGTGGCAGTTTGAAGCTCGTAAAGCGCAGATCCTCAAATGCATGGAGTGTGGGAGCTCGCATGATACACTGCAACAGCTGACTGCTCACATGATGGTTACAGGTCACTTTTTGAAGGTCACAAATTCTGCATCCAAGAAGGGCAAACAGCTAGTCTTTGATCCAGTGGTGGAAGAGAAGATTCAGTCAATCCCACTACCACCAACCACCACCAGACTCCCTGTTCCCAGTAGTGTTAAGTCCCAGCCAGTTTCCCCCGCCCTGTCTTCTGGATCTGAGGAAAAGAGGGAAGGAGGTGAGGATGAAAAAGTTGAGGGTGGTGAGCCAATGGAGAAAAAAATTAAGGAGGAGAAGGATGATTCAGGTGAGAAATCTGAGACAGACACCACATCATATAAATACCTTAGAGAAGAAGATCTGGAGGAGACACCTAAAGGGGGTTTAGATATTCTTAAGTCACTTGAGAACACAGTATCCAGTGCCATCAGCAAAGCCCAGACAGGCACGCCCACATGGGGTGGCTACCCGAGCATCCATGCAGCCTACCAGCTACAGGGTGCCATGAAGAGCTCATCGACTGTTCTGCCTCCAACGGTCCAGAGCATCCAGATGCAACCAATGTTTAACAGTGGGCTACGAGGCCTGGTGAGCGACCCCAACTCAGTCATCCACTCACCTCGCAGCCCTTCCTCCCCCACTCCCCTCAGGAGCAACGTCACTGCCATGGAAGAGCTTGTGGAGAAAGTGACAGGAAAAGCTGCCACTGTGAAGAAAGAAAGGGAGGAGAAGATGGTGAGCCTGGAACGATGCCGGCCCCCATCGTTAGTAAAATCCCCTTCTCCTGCACTGAGAGAGCAGAGAGAGCAATTGGCATCTCCAAATGACCTTTCCGTAGGTAAACCGTCTGGTATGAGAAGTAGCAGCCCAGGCAGTGTAGATTCAGAGCTTATCTGCAAGAAGGAGCCCAAAGAGAGCCTAGTAGATGGACACAGCAACCATTCAAAGAACGGCTCGGAGGCATGCCAATCCCCAGTAACTAACGGCAACAGTCTTGGCATCATCACTGATCACTCACCTGAAAGTCCTTTCATCAACCCTCTCAGCGCACTCCAGTCAATCATGAACACACACCTGGGAAAGGCCTCCAAACCTGTAAGCCCAGCTGCAGATCCACTGTCTATGCTTTACAAAATCAGCAACAGCATGATGGATAAGCCAGCTTTCAACCCAACTCCTCAGGGCAAGCCAGCTGAGCCCATCAACCACTATCCGCTGTATGAAAGCAGTGACCAGCCCATAGACCTGAGTAAAAATAAGACCACCACTAATACCAACAACAACAATAACAACAACAGCAGTGTGCTTTTGGCCAACAATAGTGTGAATGGCAACAAGCCCCTCATTTCCCTCCCTGACTCAGTTTCTTCTCCTTTGAGAGAGAATGCTCTAATGGACATTTCTGATATGGTAAAGAACCTCACTGGAAGACTGACTCCCAAATCTTCAACTCCCTCCTCCATCTCAGAGAAGTCGGATGCTGACGGCAGTGCATTCGAGGATGCCCTAGAGGACCTGTCGCCGGTGCAGAAAAGGAAAGGGAGGCAGTCCAACTGGAATCCCCAGCATCTCCTCATCCTACAGGCACAGTTTGCCTCCAGCCTGAGGGAGACTCCAGAGGGCCGCTACGCCATGACTGACTTGGGCCCTCAGGAAAGGGTCCACATCTGTAAATTCACAGGCCTCTCCATGACCACCATATCCCACTGGCTGGCTAATGTCAAGTACCAGCTGAGACGGACTGGGGGCACCAAGTTTCTCAAGAACATGGACTCGTGCCAGCCTGTGTTCCTCTGTGGTGACTGTGCCTCTCAGTTCAGGACTCCCTCCTCCTACATCAGCCACCTGGAGTCTCACCTGGGCTTCAGCTTGAAGGACCTGTCCAAGCTGTCAGCTGAGCACCTACGGGAGCAGCAGGCTGCCTCAAAGGTGATCACAGACAAAATGACATTCGGCAGCCCCCTGTCAGCCTTGACCACGCCAGAGGACGACACAGGCTCTGTGTACCAGTGCAGACTTTGCAATCGGACATTCGTCAGCAAACACGCAGTCAAACTGCACCTCAGCAAGACCCATGGCAAGTCTCCAGAGGACCACCTGGTGTTTGTCACTGCTTTGGAGAAACTGGAGAAGCTAGACAAAATGGAGAAGGTTTAAGCAGTGTCTCGAGCTGAGGGTAAAGACTGACAGCTGTGGAACTGACTAGAATTTCATTGCACTAAAATGACATTGTTCACAGTTACTGCACTGGGCCGAACTGAGCCGCCAGAAAAAAAAAATCAGTCTTATTATTTTTTGTTGTGATAACTGCCTGACTGGACCATGTCTTTTCATGTTGATTTGTTTTTGTTTCGCCAAGCTTTTTTACACTTATTTTGTAAAATATTTATATGCTATTTGTCTGATCTGTGCATGTATTTTAGTGAATCAAGGTTAAACACGAGATTTTAATCTTTTCATGGCAAAAATACAACTACTGCTTCAATGGTAAAAGTGGTGAGTGGAAAGAATTGGTGGAAGAGAAAACTGTATAATACTTGATATGAAGAAGGTGAAAATTAAATGTATACACCAAAAGAATGAAAGAATAACCTGAAAGACTGAAGTAGCACCTTAGACAGTTGAATTTTGAATTTGTAAAGAGAACATGTTTTGAAATATCTTGCATTTGTCAAAATCAGATTTTGAAAAGATCAAGGATTATCATTTCCCCCCCTCTCTCCTTCTCGGGTTTCTGTCACTGCAATGTTTTTTGATGATGAACGGCCTGCTCGTAAAGTGTATTAGAAAAAAAAAAGATCATGTGAACATTTGGAAAAACTGAAATGCTGCTTCTGGTTACGAGTCAATCAGCGAAAATGAATGGCCATCAGTATGCAAGTTTGCTCAAAAAACCTTTCCTTGTTGTGAAGTATCACCTTATAGCAATTTTCCAGTTGTATGGTTTGTTACAACTTTCTCTTTCTAAATTGTGTCGCTTTATTCAACTGTAAAGAGAACAGTCCGTTACGTGTAAATGATTACCAGTGAAATGTCAGTACTCCATAAGACATATCTTACCATTTGAAACGGCTCAACATTCTTTGTATCTTAAGGTGTGTGCATTCTCTAACTTTTATATTGTCATTTTATATACAAAAATAATAAAAAATAAAAACAGATGGTGTATATAGATATATGCTGTAGAGCTACAAAATGTCCTTTTTTAAAGAAAATACAAATTTAGCTTCTTTGGCTTGGTTTACAGAAATGATTTTAATTATACTTGCATCCGATTTGATGCATGAAATGGTGTGGAAAATAAATAAGCGATGCACAATGACTATACATTTCAATGTTTTATCGACAATATTGTAAAGAAAAAAAAAACTTTTTAGCACCAATTAGTTTGTTTCATTTCTTTCTCAATTGTAAAATAAACCCCAAAGCAGTTGTTAACAGTCAAACATTGGTGGTTGTGTGTGTGTGGTTTTTTTTTTTGTCACGATGGCGCATCAAATTCAACATGTATAAAACTTAGCTTTGGTGACTTTGCATTTTGGCAAATTAAAGCATTCACACTCGTATCGAATCCTCATCCAGTGTAACGGGATTTCCTTTTATCGTTATACTTGTGTGTTGCAGCAGTAAGATTCAAAATGTCTCACTTTTAGAACACATTTTGTGTGCCGTAACAGACCTGCTTTTATGTTTGCCAAATTATAATAGGAAAAGAGAAGTGACTGGTGTCATACTTAGAACTGATGACTGAGCCACATCATACCGCAAACGATTATTATACTGTTGAAGATGATGGGGATGATAAGGCTGTAAGAGTGCCTATTGTGCTGTGAGAAACCCATGCTAGGCTTGTGACTGGCCTTTGGAGGGCCGCTCTGAAAGAATCAGTGTTACATTAATGACTGCAGTGTATTTTTGCCTGTCTCCTTGGAACAAAATTAGATGGGTGTCTGTTGTTGTTAAATAAAACCTAGCAATGGGGTAAAACCGTAGCAAATAATCAAAGCTAAATTATAATTTAGACGTGATATTTAAGATACTACTCATGAATTTGTGGCCTGCACCAGACCCAAATTTAATGCACACGTGCCATATTGTGAACATACCAATTTATATTTCTGCAGATTTGTTCATAAATAATATTTATTAGTTTGAAAAATAACATTTTTAAAGATAAAATGCCTCGTATCACTGTGTACATGTTTATTTGCTGATTTTCACAGTTGTTTAAGGTAAATCCAATATGCTGCAGTTTGTTGCAGAAAACCATTGTCATTACCCTTTTCACTACACTGACTCTTTCCATTTCTTTTAAATGAATGTTTGCATAGTTTGCATAGCATGACAGAAGATTTCGGCGCCTTTTTGACTAATCAAGCAGCTTCCACATCATTACAAACCTCCGGCAGCTTTTGTTGCGCTCCGGACACAGTCTTTTCTCACCACTTTTCTCTTTTCTTTAATTTATGTGCAATTGTATTTACTTATTCTTCACGTTCATTAAATGTATACCGCTGCCCTAACATTCAGCTTCTCTGTGAGATAAAAGTAGTTCATTATATATCGTGACCTCTACATGACCTGCAGCCATAGCTAAGAAGCAGATTGTGAGGTTTTCTTCCTGAGGCAGCCCTGCAGGTGAAGCGTCTGCATCAGGAATTTGATCTCTCATCTCACCCTCATGTCTCAAGTTTCTGATGGAGTACTTACAGTACCAGCCTTTGTATGGATGAAGCCATGCTGCAGTGTTATGACTTCCATTCCTCACACTCACAACATGTCTCGTGTCAGCTGAGTCAGTCACACACACTCACTCACCCAGCTATATTAGCATGAGTGTCTTTGTGCAATTACACACCTCCTCGATCTGGCTGCACCTCGCTGTGTTGATACATGGATTCAGTGACAAAGGAAACACAGGCAGAGGGCAGATTAGCCCGGCTGAAGATGCAGCTTTCTCGGAAAGGGGCTGCTAGAGTTGGGTTATAAAACAAACAAGGCAGATAAACAAGCAACATTTGGAGGAGATAGTGTTCCCTGCACATCAGAAATAAAAAACCCCTTGTAGGTTTAATACCCCACAGCTAAACCTGTAATTTTGCTGTGCCGTCAGATAGCTCCTGAGCCGATAGAGACTCTTTCCTGCTTTGTTAGACATCAGTGCACTGTTTCCTGTGCGTATTCTATGTAAATTACATGCGATAATCGCCACGCACGGCACAATGCTGGTTCCCGTGGTGCAAACGGAAACCGAGGGTAGATAAACGCAGGCTGGGCAGATTTGCATAGCCTTTGTGTTTTGGGCGCTGCTGAACGTGAGCCCTGAGGATTGGTAGGGATTTCCTCAAGGTTTTGTATAAGTAAATGCCTGCTTCCTCCCAGAGCTGGGACCATTATGTACAGCAGACAGGGGTGGGTGTAGACAGAGGCCACAAACGGAATAACAAAATTACCTGGGCTGGTGGGAACACGGTGAGGGAGTATTAACCTCTATAAGTTGCATCTGCTTCTGCCTGGATATACTGTATGTGAATGTGTACTCTGCTGTACACTCAGATCCTGTACATCACATGAGATACACTGTACGTCTTTGCGCTATCTGTTAGAGACAGTGATGGAGAGGCATCAGTCTATGGCGAGGGCTCACAGAGATATAAGAGAGGGCATGCTGATCCGAGCGCTCACTTTCTTTGATCCTTTTTCGTAGGTTCACCTCTAATGCTTCAAGGTGTGTTTTTACCTCAAAGTGTATGTATACCCAGGGAAAACACACCTGTGGTTTTCCTGACAAGTCTTTTGTTAGGCTCCGTATGTTCTTGGTCGTCGCTCCTGGTTTGTATATGATAGCAGCATGAAGATCATTGTCAGCCACAAAACAAAGACAAAGCTCCTGCTGAGGATCGTTGTGTGTGTCTGCAGTCTGTAAAACCTCCAACTTCGCACACAACTCCGATGTATGGTTTAATACCCTTCCAAAATACCTCAAACCGAGCAAACAATGTCTGACAGAGAATCAACAAACAAAGCAACAACAACTGAGAGCCTTTGTACTGGATCAGAAACTAAAGTCGGTGAAATCTGTTTGGATCCCGATAAAACGCCTCATTGTGGAAATTTGCGTTCAGGAAGAAGTTATCAGTATTCACGTTTTGCAGAGGATAGCTGCCTCAGTCTATTTTTATGTTCATCTTAGTCAGTTTGTGGACATGATTCAATTATGTTGCTAGGCTTCATATTGTGAAGTGTGACGATTCTACCTTCCAGGCACACCAGCAGGGTTTTGTACATCACCGCTCTGTTACAAAAAGCGCTTTTAGGAGCTTGAGCGTCACTTATAAGAGAGTATATATTCTCCTCATCCCTGCTGAAGTGAAGGAATTTTAACATTCTTTGGTGAGACAGTGTAACGACAAATACCATGAGGGTGTATACAATACTGGAATTATTGTTTTATTTTTACATCCTCATAAAAGCAGAATGGTGACAGTTTTGACCTATAATAAGCCTCATATTGCTCATCACATAACATCAGCTACAGTTTATCTGCGAGGTCCATTATATTCTGCATACATTTAATTTACAAAAAGCTATTTGATTTATTGACATGTATTTATTTTCACTCATTAGAAGGAGGCCACATTGTTTCAGGCACTACCGTGTGATGAACGTACCTCAGTAGCTGAGAGTGCAGTAGCGCCCAGCTGGTGTCAGCAGCAGTGTATTTGTACTTTTCTGATGGACACGCGGCAGTCTTTCATCAAGGTAGGTTTATTTTGCAGTGGGAGGGTTGATGTGACAGAGTTGTCTTTAGAGAATGATGGTGTTTGACAGCAGCAGCCTAACGGATGTTGGAGATCATCTCAGTATGCCAAGCCTTTAGTTATGATGTGGTGGTGGATGAGATCTGCAGGTGTGTGTCGCCAGGCCCTTCATCCATCACAAGCCCGGACAAAACACAAAGCATACGGGGGATGAAATGTTCCCTCCATCTTGGTGGATGAGGGATGTGGTTTTACAAAACAAGATACGATACCTATCCATTCTGTTCTTACACTGTCATTGTCTTGTTTTTTTTTTTTTTCTTTTCTTCGCGAGGGAGGAGGGACAAAGAGACTCTGGGTCTGTTTGTTGTGTTGTGATCCTTTGTTTTCTTGACTTGCATTAAGCCATACACTACAAACTATGCACCTTTACATGAAATATGGATTCTTAATCTAGGAGTTCCAAACATACACCCTATCGGTTTCCATGTTTTTTCTAAGCACACCTTCTCTTTGTAACAGCTAATCTATCTCTATTTGCCTGTTCACCTGGGAACATGTCTATAGCTACACTAATAATCCATATCTGAAAGATTAATGACATATTTCCCCTTATCCAGTGTGTATATGTATGATTTAATCATTGACCTCTCAGGGTTTTTTTTCTTTTCATTTTTTTATATGAGAACTACCATGTTCCTGTCATTTCTTATATCAAATCAAAGAGGTCAACATAGAAAATGTCTCAAAACCAATTTGTGTTTCAAAAAGACCCTTGAGAAATAGTGGCTTCTGCCGTGTTTGATATGCACAAAGACACTTATCCCTTATCTATCTTTTCAGAGAGAAAGAGAGGGAGATAGAGGGTGAAGTGCTCCAGGAATCAGTGCTGCCTCCATGAGATATGATGCTGCTTGATTTTGATCATTGACATTTGCTTTTTCATGCATCCCGAAAAACAAGGCCTCCCTTCCATTAAGGAATTATTCAAATGACCTTCAACAGTGCATGTTTTCCTACAGTTTTGTTGTGGGAATATGAGAACACATACTGACATCTCAATTACTTATGCAAGGCTCAGAGTGGGCCCAGTGGATGCAATCACCGTGTGTGCAATCCTCAGTCACTCCGAATCACAGAAGCTCCCGGACAGACACACATAATTCAGACAAGTCAGACAGGATTTGCATACAAAGACTAAAAACAAAAAAAAAAGAGGGCATAAATAAAAAATGCACCATCTTGAAGGAAAAGAAGGTAGAGATCTGAGGAGAGGGGAGGATGAAAGAGGGAGGAAAGGGGAGACCGGTAAATTGTTTTAAAAAGATCTTGCATGTCATATTGTGTAAGTAAAAGGGTTAGACCGATATACAGAACTGATACTGGCCTTTGGCATCTAGTTTTAGTGCTTTGTGCTACTTAATGAAAACAATGATGCATTCGTATTGATAAAAAAGGATCATTAATGTTGTTGCTCATATTAATGTTACAATTGATATTTATTTTGTCATTTGTTTGATTGTGTGACTTTAACAAATTGTATTTTAAAAGAAAATGATTGTGTTAAATGTTTTCATATTACAAAACTGGGCCTGTATGTGTATATTAAAGCGTAGAAGGACTTATCATACTACTTATTACTTTTACTGATTTCAGAAATCCAAGCGCTTGTATCTAAAGGCCCAAACTCATCCACCATCATGGCCTCACAGTGGACCAAACACTACTGTCCATCTTTATCCCCTTAAAACCTGCATTTTTTTTTCTAATCTTCCGCCCTTCTGGAGGTGACATACTGTCTCATCGTTGGTGATGGGTGTTGGGGGGGTGGAGGAGGGGGTGAAGGGGTAGAAGGGCTGGGGTGGTTGGGGGCAGGCGGCTGAGGTGGGGTGGGGTGCATCGGAGGCTAACCCGGCATCCCGTCATTAGCGTTGCGCGGCGAAGATGCAGGGGCACCCTGACACATGTCACGGACAGCCAGCCAAGAGCCCACGTATGAAGCTGACACGCTGCGCATAATTTATCCCGTGACACGATCTGCATGTCGAGTTGTTGATCTGTTGTGTTTGGTTTGGACATGGGCGCTCTGGCAGGGAAGACAGAGGGAGGGGAGGGGGGGTTATTATGCAGGTGGGGTAGGGGGGTGTGGGGCAGGAGGAGGAGAGTGAGGGCGAAGAGGTGGCAGGGTGCGTGTGTGTGTGTGTGTGTGTGTGTGTGTGTGTGTGTGTGTGTGTGAGTGTGCGTGTGTGTGTGTGTGTTTTCGAGGGGTGGCGGCATCTTGGTGTAGCACACACTGAAGGGGCGACACATTTGTCATGTCCACTGAGAAGCAACATATACATAAACAAGTGCATTCAAATTCACTAATGCAGACACCCAGACTATCTCTCTCTCTCTCACACACACACACACACACACACACACACACACACACACACACACACACACACACACACACACATTGGATCTCTGGTGAGATGCGTGTTGAGTCACAGTGAAATCACAGCCATAATCTTGTCCCTTAAGACATCTGCTCATGAGTGAAAATGACTAATATTGTTGAAATGACCCCGTGTCGTTGCATTGGATGTGATTGTTTTCCAGGCTTCATCTGCAGTGTGTTGTTACAGCACCGCTGACACCACATCTTATCAGCCTCACACAGTTTTTGCTCCAGTGACTCAGTGAAGCATTTGAGGAGGAAATTGTAATCGTGCTTTTCTTTAATAAGTAAACAATTTAAAGACACAAAAACAATCCGGATATTGATATGGCTATAAATTCTACAGTACAAATGGCTGGATAATGCTGAGATTTAACTAGAATATGTAAATGTGCAAGTGTGTTGATGTTTAACAGATCAGTAAATAAGTACATTAATACTGTAATAAGATATCAATTAGGATATACTTTTTGCTGCATTGGTGTATCGCTGTGTGTCTTCCGGATGTACCCATCAACCATCAACTTCTCCTGCCCCCCTCCTAGCTCGGCTCGTTTACATGAATTATGCATATGACCAGTCTCGTTAGAGGAGCCCCTCCCTCATCATACCCCTAATCCCTGCTGTTTCCGCGGTAACCAGATTAGACATGACTGTGAGGTATAGTATGGGCCCTGGAGGCCTTTTTCTGGACAGGCCTCATCCCAGCCAGGCTTGGATGAGGATCTGGAGGTCCTATAGGCCCGTAGGTCACCTGTCCGTGGATATTACTGTACTGATGCTGGTGGGTTGATGGGAAATATTAATTTCAGTTCAACTCAGTCCATTGCCGCAAACCCCAAGGGCTATATAGTAATGTAGTAGTAGTAGTAAGGACTGAAACGACGGAAGCATGCTGTAAGATTTACAATGTGTTGTTGTGTTATTGATGTTATTGTGACTTGTCCTGCATCTTGTTCTGTCAATTTTCTGATTCTTTCACCTGGACACAAAAATGTGAGGTTTACAATCCTGCCAGGTAAAGAAACACATAAAATTGGTGTGCCTTTTTCTGTCAGTCAATAGTTAGATCAGGGTTGTGCTTAGAAAGAAAATTCAACCGTTTTGATCAGGACATTTCTATTGTCTTCTGTACATCTAATGTATATGTTTCATGCAGTACTGAATTCATATTCTGTTGTTCTTTTTTCTGTGCTGAGTGGGCTGTATTAAGGCACAATTAACCAGGAAATGTTTTGTCTGTCTTGTTCATACGCCCATTATTGAAACTTGACACTTCAGTGTGTACAATTAACACAGGTCCGAATCCTTGGAATTACATCACCAATGTTTGGAGTCAATGTAGGGAGCAATGTTCTGTTTAAGTATTGAGATGGAAATACAGGGTGTGAGGATGGCAGATCCAGCGTTCATATTCATTGCAACTCAATTTTTTCCCTAACAAAACAGCATTCCATTTTGTTTATTGCTAAACTTAATCTTAACAAAGTTGGTTGTTGCAATGCCTTAATAATAGTTTACCTTACCCACACTGTGGTTGCCAAAACACATAGAAGACCCGCTGGTCCTATACTGTCAGTGTCACGTATTGCTTTGTCTAGGCATTAAAGCACATACGTGTGATGTCTACAGAGCCATCCCTAAATTAACAAAACTATGCAGTTTTTTTGGTCAGCCCATGCCTTTGTGCGTGTTCTAAACCACCGGAATCAGAACTGTAGAAACTCTTTCAGGTCCTGTTTTCAGGAGAGATAAAATTCCAGGTGCCTGAGCAATCCTTAAAACTTGCTGATCTCAATGCTGATTGGTTACACTTCGAGCAGACAAATGTATATTGGTAAAACTCTGAAAGGTCAAGAAGTGCCATTTTTCTGCCCTTTCAATGTTCTTGTCAAGCAGCAGTCTCCCGACTTCAACATGAGCATTATCAACGTAGTATTCACCGTAGAGGCTAATATAACAAGAAAAGCAATCAGAGAGCACAGTCCTCCACCAAGGCTGCTCAGTCGTTGCATGATTTCCAAAGGATCGTTAAAAAAAAGTTGCTGTCTGCAGCAGTTGATTTGTCCTCGGATTACAATCATGTGATCATCAGCAGGCAGCTGACGTAGTGTTCACTTGTTGTCATAGTTACAGTGACGCTGTGCCGTTATCTCGCAACGATACAGAAATCATTAACAAATCCGTGGATCCAGACTATAAACCACATCACTGTCAATATCTAATCAATTGGTCCTTGTGTCATTTCTGACTTTCCCTGAAAATTGCAACGAAATCTGTTCCATTGTTGAGTGATGTTGCTAACAGACAAACCAGCACTGATTGTCACATAACTCAGCCTCCTTAGCGGAGTAACAAACACTTTGTTGTTCTATGTCCCACATGCTCATAGAACTTAAGTTATATCCAGTTTCTACTACTTGTTGTTGTTTTTACTCATACAGCTCAAACATGGTGGTTGGATTCTGCACTGCAATGGGAACAGCAGATCTGAAAGGGCCGATTAGGTGAGTGTTCCACCTTGTACCTGCTTTGAGTTCCTCGAGGGGCAAGCCGTCTATTGACTAGATCACACACTAGCACACTAGTAAATTAGGTACGACAGGCTTTGTAGAGCAGGAATTAACCAACTGTTGTTAAAGATCAGCAATGTACTTTGGTCTTCCCTGTTAACCTTTTTTTTATGCCTAGTCAAAGCACAGCAGACTGATAGGTCTTATATATGCTGATATTGGGCACATTTGCCATATGCAGATACAATGAAACATTAACAAGTTGGCATTGAGTATTTAACATTACTAATAAACAACATTTTGTGTCCAGTGCATCCACATATCAAATATAAAGATTCTGTCAGGCAGTAAGGTTGTGCAACAAATTTCTATTTTTATGGGTTGTCATGTGCAGTAGACCCTTTGAATCACGCCAGCCTTTCACCATTTAAGTGATACTATATTCAGTAGCTACTTATCTCCACCATATTTAAGCATTTGAAGGAAAGAGATGCAACAATCCATGTATCAGGAAAAAGTCTGAATTCCAGTGAGTTTTAATCACCGTGAGCACCACCATGTGAAATGTTCTCAGGACTAATCGTAGTCTGAAATTTCTCAAAATAAATTCTTTGAAATAAAGATTTTTATCAGAACAGAACAAAAAGTTCTCTAAATTCTATCACTAATGGCAATTCAAAGGCAGTGATAGTCACGTTGTCAAATCGTACCTTTGGATGGAATTTAGAAACTTAGCTGCAGGCTTTTTATTGGCGACAAACTGGGCTGTGTTTACAAAGCTGCCGTTGTTGTTTAAGGATGTAAATGTGGTGCCAGCGGAATAAAAGTTTGCTTGTGCCGATTACAAAAACATGGCAAGACACCACAATACGCATTCAGTACAAGCCCCTTATTACAAAGGACAAGACTTTAACTCACACAGGACAGGATGCAGACAATCTAACCTCCACGGCCCTCACAGTGGTTTCTCCTCAGACCACAACTAGTCAATATGTTTTTGTTAATATACTTTAGGATGAGATGTGTGGCCACAGACATAATTCCAGTGTGGTGTGAGGGATATTTTTTTTTAGTCTGGAAAACCTGCAATGAAAACTTTTTTTAAATGAATTTTAATGGAGATTTTTAGAGTCCTGTAAAAGTCTAAATGCTGCTTCTAAAGCTTGTATAAACTGATCCGTTTCCCAGAGGATTTGGACTGGAGGGGTATGTATTGTACATTCATTCCCTTACGTTAAAGAAACACAATGTGTTTGTTTGGAAGCAGTTTCTCTGTATTACCCACACCCAGCTCAATCACAGCTCCCTTGCGTTGCCCTATTAGCATTATTGGTTCAGGTTTTTGGTTTTTTTTGTTTTTTTGCAGAGGTTTTTTGGACTGCAAAGAAGAAGGAAGACTATCAAGAAAGGCGTTTTTGCTGCTCTGTATATGGGCTTTTGTTTGGCATGAATGCAGTGATTGTTACTTCTGATTCCACATGTTAGTCATAAATGAAAGTTAATTAGTGGCAAGAATTCAAAACTCACACTAGATAGGACTCAGCACATTTTTATGTGGACCATTTGATGTAAAAAAAAATAAAAAATTTCAACAGTTCAGACTAGTTGCTGAAGTAAAACTTTTGGCTGCAAGAGGTAATTTTGCTGGGGACCTTTGGGTGGCCCCCAGACCTAATGAATCCAACCCTTTACCACCGTAGCATCAGTTTGAAGAAAAAAAGTAAAATGAAGGGAAAATAAAACAGACTGCCATTGTAGGCAGCTTGCATGTCACTGTCCTGTTGTTATTTCAAGCCTGTTAATTTCACAGCACCAGTTGGAGTTGTCCATCTGTTTATTAAAGGTTAACTGCCTCCACACTTATGAAGCGCACGTTTCTCACGATTCCCCAAGTTTACAACATGCACTGGCTTGTTTTTGACGCATCTGAAAAGTTTGTTTTCTTCTCTGATGAAAGAGTAAATGACAGGTTTTGTCACAGTCTGTCTGGTATAAATAACTGAAGGGAAAACAGTAAATTCGACTTGAACCTAAATAAAGAAATTGAAGCAGGGGAGTAAGAAGCAAGCAGGAAGAAAGATATATTTGTAATAGATGATCCAGTAAAAATGATCATCAGGTCAGGCAATCAGAAAGAGCAGCTAGTGTTTATGATCTATCTCATACTGCTTCTCTCATGGTGGAGTCTGCAGATAAAGTGAAAGCTTTGGTGTGCAGCGTACAGATGGAAAGACAGTCCAGCTAATGGCCATGCATCACTGTAATGCTAGTAAGGTAGGAATCTGCAGCTCCTAGGTGTTGATTTGACGGACAGCCTGTCACTTTCTTGTCACTTCACCAAGATAATTTTGCTTCTCCCGTTGTGCGTGCGTGTACAGTATGTGCGATGAACTGGACTGATGCCAAAGCATGCCAAGGGCAAACTCCCAGAGAGTTTTACTCCAACAGTAGTTGGTGTAGAGAAATTATTTCCAACATGAATGCGGCTTTGATTTATTTGTCCATATAAGAACGGAGGAATAACAGTACAAAGAAAGAGGCTTTTTGCAGTGTTTCCAAAGCAGCCGAGCAGCCCTGCAGAGCTTTGTTCTGACAGAGCATCATGTGATCCTTCTCCTTAAAAGACACTCAGAAAAATGGCTTAAGGCAAGTTTTTACACAATGCCTTCCCCACACCAAATTTCTGACCAGAAAAAGAAGACTGCTGCGACTGCTGCCACATAGTACTTGTTGATAATCTCAGGTTTGCTGGGTATTTTTGGCAAAATAAACACAGCTGAACCAATACGTAAATGGTTCCTGTGCAGTGGATATGGTTTCTGGCTTCTCACACACCAGAGTAAACCTGACAAACCTGCAGAACTTTCTCGGGTAAATACTTTATTTGCAACTGATAGTTAAACATCACTTAGCTCTATTTTCACTGAAGCAATATGCAAACATGCAAGAAGAAAAGTTTAAAAGAAGGTGGTTGCCATGGTGACTTTTTGCACCACAGATTCGGTGAATTCTGCTTCCTGTTCCTGAACCGAGGATGGAAGTGACACCATGTGACTGCGCTACTATCACATTCTCTCAACGGCTAGCCCCACCCAGCCTGCGACATCCGCCACCCAGTACCCCCCTCCACCTCACCACCCTGCTTCTCCTTTGTTAAGCCAAGCTCGGAGTGCCATAGACACAGATGAAGGCGTGGAGAAAACACATGCCAAAAAGGCCCCCCTGCCACTCTCACTCTTGCACAGCGACAATGATAGGCTGTCATCACACAGCGATCAGCACTGTCACCCACAACATTGCAGTGCACAAACACGTACACACATATACAAGTGCACGCAAGCACACAGACACACACAATACAAACATGCATATACACAGGCGTACACACACACACACACACACACACACACACACACACACACAGGACCCACGGCTGTGAAAATCCGCACCAGCCTCGACAACACTGACAACCAAGTCACTGCTGTCACTTCAGTTATTTTTACACTGGAGCCTGACAACACATCAAAAATCCCTCTCGCTATGGGAACAACATGAGACCACTGCATCAAGCCCATTAGACGCCACGTGTCACATCAAATATCTAATTATCTGCTATTCAATATTCCCAATTAAGTTAGAAATGTTCACTATGCACATTCACGTAATAATTTACCACAGTGTCGTGTATGCAAACTGAGATGATAAAGCTGGCCTGGCTGGTAAAAAAAAAAAAAAAAAAAGGAGAAAAAAAAAACAGCTGCATTTCTGTCCCAGTGACAGTGAGGAGGCTGAGGTGGATCCTGGAGAGAGTGATCGCTTGCTATGGTTCAGTCCTGCTTTCTGCAGATAAAATCTGACCAGAAACAAAGAGAAGGAGAGACAGAGAGAGAAGGAGCCAGTTATTCTAGTATTTTTGTCCAGGCTGGTGGAGCAAGAGTTAACTTTTTTGGCCCTGGCTGCTGTCAGCAAGCAGAAGGCAGCTATGTGATGAGTCTGATTGGCGGCCGATGGCGGTGAGATCAGTGGCAGGGCTGTGCGATGGATGCCATCTTGGCCGGCTTGTGATGTGCAGTTTGTCGCCCGGGCTTCACGAGGAAGGAAAGCCTTGAAAATACTGCTGGCTGTCACTCAAAGAGAAATGTGGTGTAGTTCCAAAAACAACCCTTCACCAAATACCTTTTTTGTTTGCTATCGCTTCCTTTCTCAGCCACTAGTATATGAGTGTTAGAGTAGTACATAAAAAGGTGAACAAAGTCTGCTGTTTGTCATAATCAGAAGGATAATGACTGCTGGGCAATCAACGCATTTCTTTCCTAATCTGACCTTAACTTAGGGCACAGATCTGTACAGTAAGAGTAAAAAATACAGCACAGATAATGCAGGACATCATTAGCAATACTTTTTAAAATTTGATTTACAATCACTTTAACACAATCATACATAAATCTTCATACAATACCTAAACAGTGACATTGGACAATTGTTGGCATCTTATTAGCTTTTTATGATCTGTCACCTTTGTGGATTAAGGTTCAGTTTAGGTGACATATTCCAGCAACTTAAACAACTGTAGACACGAAATGGGATGTAAATTCTGGTGTTGTCACACTTGCCATCCATCTACCCCGACCTCCTCCCTATATGGTTTTGTAGCAACACAGTAATAGCCTCTTTTTCACGTAGCCTGTTCAACGTGGGATTGTTACACTCTTACTCCACCTCACTGGTCTGTGTGTAAGTTATGGAGGAGGATTTGGTGTATTGTTGCTGTGAAACATATCGACGTCTGTCTGAAAGTGAGAGCCGGCGTGGCGGGACATGCCACACCAGACACATTGTTGTGCTACAAGTCACGCCTCTGATTCCAGAGCGCTGCCATCTACATGAAAGCACACTGGAGCAGCGTTACGCCGGCTTGTTTGGATCAGTCTGACTGAGCGAAGGTGAGCAAAGCGCCGTTATAGCATAATCTCTGTAAGAAAAGTGCTACTTTCATATATATTCATCCTTTATTTCTGAAAGAAGAAAGTCTTTATTCACACAAATGCAAGAGGCCACTTTTCAGAAAAGAATGGATCAGTCTAAGCCTTTAAATAAATAACCAAACGCAGTCATTTTTCTTGCGAACACTGTCTTATAAAAAAAACATGATGAAGCTGATGCTTAACGTATCTGTTCTGAAAATCATTATTATCCTGATTTTTTTTTTTACATGAAATCTGCAGGATCTTAGCATGAATGCAAAGTACATTGTTTCTGTTACAAATTACTACAATATGGCTGTTCATCTCATGAATGGATGCTCATGTGGATGATGGAATTATCCACACAAACCACCAGTCAACTGGTTCCCCACACTTCAGGGAAAACCTTCCCTCCACCCCACCCCGACTCATTCACCCCATTTTTCTCCCATTAGCCCCTGGTTTGCCACGACAGTGGGATTAATCACAGTGTAAAATGTACACATCTGAGCATCTCGCTTTTCAAATTTAGTGACAAAACAGGCTAATTTAAGCCTTTACCCCATGCAGCCTTGCACTGCCCCTTCCCTCCTGCATGCATCCATCCATTCCCCTCTTGTATGTTTGTAGCCTGAAGCGAGGATCGGCGCCTCATCGCAGACAGTCGGAGGAGGACGGCGGGGTCAGCTTTGCCTGCAGGCACGGGGGGCCCCTTGGAGCTGCGTCCGCCTCTCATTTCAACCAACATCTACAAGAGCGGAGGCTCTGGCTGCATCTGCTGACCAGGAAGTAACACAATAACATCAGCAAACCAAAGCAGACAAAATGAGGACAGGATCAGCGTCTGGAAATATGAAAGAGGTTACTTTGCCATTAATCACGTTTGGTTTGTGAATGCATATTTATGACACTTAAAAAAGTATTTGGTAACACTTGAGGAGGTGCTTATTTAAGCAGAGTGCTTCACCACATGTGGTTACGATCTAACTCCTGCCAGCGACCACAACAGAGTAAAGCACGTGTTCCAGTGTTTCTTACTAATTTCTTTGTATAACAGCAACCATTTTTTCAGTCACACATCATTTTCCCTTCATGAAACAGTCTGAATTGACCCTTTAGTTTCATTTTTTTCATTCTGTAGTAATATCAGATACTGAAGAGTTATTTTGTTTGGTTTTGCAGAACCTAATTTAGTGACATAATCAGCACACTGACATAATTTTCAGAACCAGAACTTGCAGCTGTGGCTGTGAGGAGTTTGCCAGTTGAAGAGTTCAACAATCGGTACAGCTGCTGTTCCTCTCACTATATTTTTACAAACAAAGCAAGGTAGGTACATGTCCCCACTCTCAATGCCACCAGTGCAGCTCAACTCTCTTTCCAACTGTGGGAAACAGCTGTCAGTGACAACGTCCGATTTGAATTGCTGAGCAAACCAAACACACATTCAGCTATTCCAAAGTTCTATTGTGTACCTTGAAGCAAATATGTTTCTTGTAGCCTCCCAAACTCCATTGAATCCACTAAATAAATCAGCTGTTAGCAAGGCAAAGTAATAGTGTTGCCGTATGAATATATAAAATGATTGTCAGTCCAAGCTAGTGCCTTCAAGTGCCGCTTGTAAAACTGTACCTTGCTGCAAGAAAGGAATGCAATGTGAACCCTTTTAAATGGTATCTTCAGGATTTTCATCCAGAATAGTTGATTTTCTATTATGCAGATGCACATTATTATTGATTGATACCTGCAGCTATGCAGTTTTACAGTTGACCAAGTCAGTTAGGGACTGGAATTCCGTAAATCCAGTCCAAGTGTTTCCATTATTGTTATGTTGCTGGTTGAAGAAACCAGACGAAGGGCATATATGCATGACTTTGGTCCTTAATGAGGCCTGTTCTGGCTTTTTAAAAATCAAGACAAGGTCCTTATCAGACGCTATCTCACTGGGGATTGTCACCCTTTGCGGAGTACGTTTCCACGTAAGAGAGATTTCCCTGACACAAAGGCATCTCTCGTCTATCTGCAAAGCTTCTTGAAGTGTTTATCCACCAGAACTGACAGAGAGCTGACTTTAATTAGCACCATCTCCCTTTTTACCCCCCACTTCCCCACACCCGCCACCCCCCCCCACTCTCCACTCCCCCAACTCTCGTCAGATTGCATAACTTCTAACTGCACCATATATTAGGTTTTTTTTTTTGTTGTTTTTTAAATTCACTGATGTTTTTGAAGGACCAGTTCATAGAGAGAAGGAGAGCGAGTCGGCTGCTCTCCTCATTTATGGCACATAATTAAAACTAAATGACAATTCCACTCTGCTATTTAATTAACCACTTTAGATAAAGCAAACACACATACAGTATGGTACAGAAACGCACATACACATCACTCACAAATGAGCAGACACACACACACACACACACACACACACACACACACACACACACACACACACACACACACATGCACACACCAACTAAATCCAGAAGACACACACACACACACACATACACACACACACACACACACACACACACACACACACACACACACACACACAGAGAAGCAGGTCACACCCCCCAAGTCTTATTAAACCCCATAATATTTCAATCTGGGGCTTTACTGACTTTGATAATATTCGAAAGGGAAAGGCGCCCCTCCCCAGATACTTCTTTTTTTTTTGGAAAGGGGGTGTCACTCAAGTTGACACCCTGTAAATACTCTTTCAAGCTCCTGTTTCAGCTATTCCCCCCTCTGTCCAATCATTTGTGAGTTTTCTCAGTGTTAATGATGAAGGGTTTAATTCATCATAACAGTATTCGCACAACCTCTAATTAGCAGCAACACTCGTACAACAATGCCAGTGTTATCTCCTCATGCAAATGAGCTCTCAGTCTGTTGCGTTCGCTAATTTTATGAAATGGCAGGGCGATAACTACGCAGCCTGTGCTAATCTTCCCTGCGTTTAACCCTGGTTTTCTTTTTAATCCGCCATCCATAACAAACAAACAACAAACAATAATCCTATTATCGGCTTGATGATTCTTCTTCTTTTGACTTTTTAAAAATTTTATTCTAATTTAATCTCAATTATAAGCAGAGAAAAAACATTGACAGACATGCACTTTCTCTATACGTTCAGATTTTTACTCCTGATGAGCTTATTTGAGTTTATCAATACAATTCCCCCGACAGAGCCCCGGTGATAACATCCATATAATATTATGTCATTGAAAGAAATGCTTAATTATTTGCCATGTTGTGCCTTATACCGCTATTGCGCCTGGAGTGTAACGGATAAAATTCAATTAGGGTGAGACTGAGGTGTATTAAAGCACGTACAATGCATACATTCATCACTACTTTTTTCCAGAAATTCTGAAATTATATTCATGGTGTTCATGCATGTGATCAAAGCCAAGCAATGTGTAGCCCCGGCAGTGTGTGTATTGTGTGGATGTAGAGTGTGAGTGTGTGTGTGTGTGTGTGTGTGTGTGTGTGTGTGTGTGTGTGGTGGTGGGTGGTAGGGGTCTGGCTTGTTATGACCCTGGGTTCACTAACCTTGTCCATATTGACAGCTCCTGCTATTTGGGGCCATAACTGTGAGGGATCCCTGTGGTTAGATTAGTGAGAGATGAATGCTCTGTGTCTGTGTGTGAACATGTGGGTCTGTCTATGTGTGTGTGTGTGTGTGTGTGTGTGTGTGTGTGTGTGTGTGTGTGTGTGTGTGTGTGTGTCCGTGCGTTCAAATGCTTTTGCTGATTACCTAGTTTACCTGTTGTCACTGTGGGAGAAAATATCAGATATTGTCTCATTTACCTCAGCGACACAACAATAATTCAGTGAACATCCGTGGTAGTTTATGCTCTAATTTGGCCATTCAAATACACTTAAATTCACACTATTATGTTATGAGACATGAAAACCTCACTAAGTCATGCAGTCGTTTTAATGCAACGACTACATTAATTGCATTTGCATGTGTGTGTTGGTGCATCGAGGCCCACCTTGTGTGACACTCTGGTGTGAAAAGTCCTTTTCAGGGTTTTCATAGAGATAACTCTACTTTCAGAGACCTTGAAGACAGAACACATTTTGATCACAGTATTCATGCACATTAACAAGGCACCTGATCAGACCCGGATTCATTCTGCAACCGCAAACACAGAGCCAAAGCCATAGAAAAATATCTTCACTGACAAGAAGAACAATGAGTCCTGCAACAGATGCTTTGGGCCCCACAGAGCCCCGATCTCACCATCATCGAATCAGTGTGAGGCTGCAAGAGACAGAAGTAATTGAGACAGCCTGAATCCACAGAGGAGCTGTGGCAAATTCTCCAAGATACTTGGAACAATCCACCTGCCAAGTACTTTGAAATACTGTGTGTAATTGTACCAGGAGAGCTGGAGTTGTTTTAAAGGCAAAGGGTGGTCACACCAAACATTGATTCGATTTAGGTTATTTTTGTTTAATGCATTTTGTGTGAAGCGGATTGATAGATGCAAACTACTCATAGCATTTTTGAAAGCATCCATCTTTATTTTACTTGTTGTGTCTTAAAATTTTGCACAATGTTGTATGTTGTGTGCACAATGTCAGTCACTAAATCTATCAATCAAAAAAGATCACAGTTGTTTTCTTAGCTTTGTGTTGGTTTTACAAAATAGAAATTTTATCATATATAGTAATTCTATTGTTTACAAAAACTGGTGAATGGTCATAGTGATGGAAAAAACGTGTTCACTATGTTATTGTGGAAAATTAGTGATTTTTAAAAAATAATATAAACCCGATAGCTTGTTCTTGTACTTGCATTAGTTCATGACTTGTTACTACAAAAATGCTTCAAAACTTTTTTTTCAGTTTGAGTTTACTGCAAGAAAAAATATGATAAACTTTCAAAGTAAAGCTCTGGTCATAGTTTTAGAAAGTTGCATGGTAGGATGACATATTTAACTGCCATCGCATTATTTTTTCCTATACATGATGAAAGTGTCCTGGTTCAAATATTAGTTCAAATGGTAAACAACTATGTTAAAAAGCAGAGTTCAAAGTTTCCCAAAAAGTGTTTTGGGAGACAAAACAATTCAGCCAGAAACATACAGTCACAGCATAACATTCTTCCACATCCATGACTTACGTTGGACAGTATCGTCATGCCAAAATAACAGCTAAAACATGATTTCTCAGAAATAAAGTTGAAATGATAAAAACCAGTGGTCATAAAACAAGTTTAAAAGGTTGTCATAGTACTGGAGAGTCCTGTGTTTCCAAGCATTACTATATTTAGGATATTGTTTAGACTTCATTAGTTAAATGGATGTAAAACATCATTTTTGTTTTGGCACAGCCCTTAACATAATGTGAAAATAATAAGTAGAAAACATGCTGCTAGAGTGTACACATATTTAGATACAACTATATCTGTGTAATAACATGACATCAAATCAAGAAGCTGGAAAATACACGTGTCTTCATTAATAACACTCTTCATCATTACCTGTTGAGGTGAGGCCTTCAGATGATATGTCATAGCCGTGATGTGTTCACTCGAGTGGGTCAGACAATTACAGGCTTTAGGGTGCTGGTGTCAGGGGTGAGATGTTAAAGAGGGATGGGGGGGCAGTGGGGCTTGTGGGGTTTTGGAGTGGGACATCTAATGGATTGAGCTTGTGTTGATATGGCTCCTGACAACATTCTCCTTCCTCTCTCTGAGCCCACCAGCCATTCCTTTAAAGATGTAATGACATCTCATAATTAGCATAATGTGCCAACTTGTCTGCTGCTTTTAGCTGTCACACTGTATTTGTCTGAGCCTGGCCAATTACAGCAGCAATGCGGGGGTGGGGGTCTACAATGAGGGCAAATAGAGGCTCACATGATTGGCCACATTCCACTGGCTGTTGCTCACAATTTAAGTGTAATGCATTTTTAATAACATAAAAGTTGACAATGGACTGTAAATCAGCTGAATGGAAGCGTTGTTGCTTTTGCATGTTCGGATGTGCAGTACAAACTGGAATATAAGATCACTCATGTTGATTTTGCATTACAAAACAAGGTATGACATCGTCTGTATCACCCAGAACAGAAATAATGAAAGTGATGTAGTTGATTACATATTTAGAACGTAACTGAATAGAAATAGTGTTAGTAATTGTGGCTATGAGTGACCTGTATTCTTCCAATGTGACATTTTATACATAGGAGGTAAATGTTATGGATTTAACTATCCAGTGATGAATTTTTTTTTGAGGATTTTTGTGTTTTTTGTGATGTCACATGACCTGACTCTGATTCTTCTGAAGACCCACTCAAACCACAAAGTACAACAGAATTTATCAGTGACTTCACAAAATATGTGTTTCAGGGAGCTTTAAGGGTACACTTACAGTGCTAGCTAGCTGTAGTAGCATTGCAGCTAAGGTAAGTAGGGGCTAGTTATAGCCTCTGTCAATCACAATAGGTCACCAAAGGTTTCTTTTTGTTTCCAAAATTATGTGCCACCTCCTTAGTCCTGGCATTTTGTTCTCAGGGTTGTCAATCCATCCATTCATCTCTTTTTGTCACTTATCCCAGGTGTAGCTAATTATCGCATTTCAGGTGTCTTCCTCCACAACAAAGCATTCCAGTTGCTCCTAGGGGATCCCAAGACATTCCCAGGTCAGATGAGATGAGTAATCCCACCAGGAAGTTCTGGGACTTCCCCAGGATCTCATCCCAGTTGGCAATGCCCACATAACAAAGAAAGGCACCCAGGAGACACCTTAATAAGATGCCTGAACCATCTCACCAAATAGGAGTCAAAGGGCAGCAATCCTACTACGAGCTTTTTCTGGTTGTCCAAGCTCCTCACATGATCTCTAAGGCTAAGCACAGCCACCATACGGAGAAAGATCATTTCAACTACTTGCATCCACAATCTCATTCTCTCGGTCACTACTCAGAGCTCATGACCACAGGAGAAGGTTGGAACATAAACTGACTATTAAATCAAGACATCTGCCTGCAAGCTCAGCTCCTTTTGCACCATGACAGTCTGGAACAATGTCTGCATTACTGCTAATGCTGAACCAATCTGTCTGTCCATCTCACACTCCAGTTCCCCATCTCTCATAAACAGAGGTGGGTAGAGTAGACAAAAATTGTACTCAAGTAAGAATAACGTTACTTCAACATAATATCACTCAAGTAGATGTAAAAAGTAATCATCCAAAAAATTACTCATGTAAGAGTTCAAAAGGATTTGGTAAAAAGACTACTCAAGTACTGAGTAACTGTTTGATTGTAATGGCCGATTTATTTATTTTTTTAAGAAATGATGAGATAAGACAGACAAAAATGTAAAATAATGTGCAAATGCTGGTGTTTCCAAATAATAAAACTTGAAAAATAAGAAAAAAAATAATAACATCTTTACAAAATGACAAGTTAAGGCACAAGAAACACAAATTTCCAAATCTCAGTTTTTCACGACATAAAGCTTTTGAAACAAATACCTGTGGTAAGGTAACGTTTTTATGTTTGAACAGTGAAAACTACTTCCAGAGACAAGATATACTGTATGTCACTTCCCTCCACATGGCACAGGCTCAGTAGATAGAAAATAACATTACAACTAGAGCTGGACCCGGATATCCCAATATTCGGTCATTGTGGTGGTATCCGAATATTAGTTTAGAGATCCGAATATTCGGATTTTTGGCTTTGGTTGTACAAGAGCCCCATTACTCCGTACTCCTGCAGTACTCCAAAAGTACACACTGTACATAATTTAAATTAACTGAAAGTTACTGAAAGAAGAAGAAAAGCTCCTGCAGCTAGCAAGCTAATTAAAAATGAGATGCGAAGCTACATTTCCTACATTTTTGACTCTCTGGCTCTCCATCTCTTCAGAGGTCAGATTTGACAAGCTGGCTTTCACTGGTTGATGTTGCCAATTTTTATGTCAAAGTTCATCATAATTGAACACATTCTGAAATTCTGAGATTCTAAATTGCTGCTTTAAATGTGTTTAATGATGCGACCACCTAATGATGTGGCCTTAAATTACATCAAACATTTCTGGTAGATTTAATCAAAAACAAAAAAATAGAAACGGTTTGTTTGAAACAGTCTTCAAAAACCACATATCAAACAAAACAAAGGTTCCTTTCTATCTCTACCTGAGCATGTGTTCTGTAATTGACTGCACTCTCAGTTTTATATAACTGCTATTTAATAGCATCTAATAAATTAGATTACTATGATATATTCCATACAGTCTTGTTTATATAGAGAGACAACCAGCTTGTCAGGAAGCTAAATAAACCTACATCCAAATTGTCAGATTCTGAAGACGCTCTATTCATCAGACTTGTTTTAATCCATCTCCATATGATTCCTGCCCTCTCCACTATACATCCAAGTCTCGGCAGCCTTATATATAATGTATCTGAACAGAAAAGAAATGGAGGTGACAGAGTCAGTAGTTACTATGATCAAATATCATAGCTGGAGGCTAACTGGGCATCAGGGCCCACTGACAGACACAATCCACAGGGAATGAAGGGATAGAGAGAGAGAGAGAGAGAGAGAGAGAGAGAGGATGTCTGTAGTATAAGGTAAAGGATGGCTGTGTGTCGGTATAAATCACCATTGCGGAGGCTAATCTCTCAGGGTCTCTGGCAGGATAAATACTTTGCTTATAGATCCAACACGCCTCAGTCTCCGCCACTCATTGGGCACGCTCAGTAGGCACAAGGCCTCCCTGGGCACGGTGCTGGCTTTCCCCCTTAAATCATCCCTCATTCTCATCTTTTTTCACTCCCTCCTTTCAACAGTGAGAGGCTGAGAGGCTGGCTGGGTGACTGGAAGAGGAATGAGAGAGATATTATTCTCATTTCTCTTTATTTCCTCACACTTCCCCTCACTGCAAAAAAAGCAAGTCACTTTCCGCAAGGCTTTTAATCTCATATCTGATCTTAAAGTCTTTTTTTTCTTCAAATAACAAGGTAATTTGGACAGCAAGGATGAGATAATTCCTTTTGTTACTCCTGCAGTCTCACCTGTCACTGGATTTTTGCTGTAAACGCCACAATGTCTTGAAACAAGGTGAAAAATATGCAGATTATTCTACTACTTGGTAAGAAAAGAAAAAAAGTAAAAACAAGAGAAATTCTCGTCTCTATCTTGCCCGGTGACAGATTCTTTTCACTTGTTTCACAAAAAATAAAGACATTACTGAAAGGACTTGTTAAAAGAGTTACCTTTTGCAGTGTACCAATCAGTCAGCCTTCCCTTTTTTCTCCCTTAACTTTCCCAGCACACAAGTGGCAACACTGAAATAAAATTAGCCTCATTCCATTGTTTCTGCAGTGACAGGGAGCATTTTCTCATTTCCAGTACAGTTCACTCTATTGTTCAAACCTTACATTTGCAGCTGCCTTGCTCTCTATTTTGTACATTTTATATTTGCATGTCCCCTGCTTCACCCCTTTCATCACATTGATGGCAAGGTAAAGATATCCTCCCCCCACCACCTCCCTTCACCTCCCCTCCCCTCGCCTTCCTCTCCTCCCTTCTCATCCCTCCCTTGTTCCCTCTCTCGGTAATCTGGTCCTGTCTGTAACAGTGGAGTCGCTGCCTGATTGAAACAAACGGCCACTGATTGCTGATCAGCCAGCTGTAAAGCCTGGCAAGGATATGAGCTAATGAAAAAATGGACCTGATTTGAGAGGCACCGAGCGTCGCTCACCCTTCTAGCCCTGCTGTCCCCTGCTGTTACCCTCTATCCCTCCATTCCTCCCTCGTATTCCTCCCATCACCTCCTCCACCTCACCCTATCTGCCCATCATTGTCAGCTATCCTTACAGGGGGAGAGAGAGAAACAGAGGGAGATGGAGAGGATGGGTTGGGGCTGGTTGTTTAATGGAGATAAAGAAAAAAGGAATCAGCAGACACACAAGGTTGTTTTTGAAGGTGTGTTGGACCAAATGTCTTCAAATTTCAAAATGAAAAAACCCTTTAAAATGGGGATAATTTCGCTCACGTCTGTAAAAGGACAGCTTTTTATCAGTGAGTAAATGAAAGAGAAACACATAATTCACTGTTGCTGTAAGGCTATGAAGGAGGTAAAACAAAAGATAATAGAATGAACTAATCTCTAACAGTGTCTGATACGTTGTATATTCTTGCTTTAACATCCAAGAAGCATTTTTTGTAATGAAAGTACAAAAGGTGCTATAATAGCATACAAAGGGAGATTTGTGCACATAATGGACCACTTAGGCCACAATGAACATCTTGTGTTTGTTTTTGCACATTTTGATAATTTCCCCTCCCCATTTTGATGCATACAAAGGCACAAAGCAGCACACTCTGACCCCCTCATCTTGTAGGGTCAGCTCTAAAGTGGGCAATAATTGCCAGTGGCAACTCATTAGAATTGGTGATTTGGTGAAAGTAAAGTTGGAAAAATAAGAGAAAGCACACAAATACATGCATGCACGTAGACATGCTGCACAAGCAAATGCATATACACATACACAAAGACACAAAAGGAAGCGCACACACACATCTACGATGCCAAGACGATAAATTAAAATCTTCATGACCCTGTGTACACAAAATTAGCCACAGGGCCAACAGACCTGCATTAGAGCAGCGCATAGTAACAGAGAAGAACTCTAATTGGGGGTCATTATTTAAGCTGAGAGAGGGAAAAGGCTGAAGACTCTCATTTTCACTCCTCTTTCTCCTTCTTTTTTATTTGACAGGCGCAGTAAATTAAGAAAGTGGTGATATTTAATACCTTTTAACCTCCCCGAGACAGTTTTCTGATCAATTACTAGAGCAGGCTGTAATTGTTAGCCTGGATAATGATTCCACATGTGAGAGAGCAGCGCTAAGATGAAGCCCTGAGTGCAATTACCTTAAACCCTTCAAGTGTACTAGTGTCTGGAGAGGACATTATAGAAAGAGAGAGTTAGTTAGACAGGCAGGGAGAACCTGCAGAGAGAGAGAGCCATATGAAGTAGAGGATGATATGAAATCATCTGACAGTGAGGAGTAAACCCGGCTCATAAACCTAAAACACACTGACTGATCGCATCAAATAACAAGCTGGGGCTCAGCTTTGCTTTGGTTTATTAAGATGACTTCAAAATCTAGTCCCCTGAGCATTGGTTGTTAACACGTATCTGAGTTATTCCTAAAGCAGAATCTATGTCAGCTGTTGGACTAAATCTCAGTGTTTGGTCCTGGTATGTGGAACATGATGAACATGGTAAACATTAGCAGCTAAAATGGTGCCATTGTCACTGTGAGCATATTAGGATGATACCATTAACATCACACTTAAAGCATTGCTGTGGATAAGTACAGCCTCGCATGTGTGTAAGTGCGTTGTTGAGTTGTCGCCTACTGTCTGTGGTTGTAGCTTATTCGGAGGATTATATAACCACTGTTCCTACAGTGGCAAGTTTACATACATTAGTCAACTATAGGTTGTGGATACAAGAAGTTGGAATGAGCTGCATCTGCAGGGTGGCTGGGCTCAGCCTCAGAGATATGAGCAAGGAGCTCCTAGAGGGAGCTCAGAGTAGAGTTGCTGCTTCTCTGCATCGAAAGGAGCCAGCTGAGGTAGTTCAGGGATTTGATCAGAATGCCTCCAGGGCGCTATCCTTTGGAGGTTTTCTGGGCACATCCAACTGGGTGGAGACCTCAGGGTAGACCCAGAACATATCTCATGTGACTTGGAAATTCATCGAGATCCCCCAGGAGCAACTACAGAGCGCTGGGGAGAAGGACATCTGGACTGTCCTGCTGAGCCTGCTGCCATTGCAACCCAAAGTACTTTTAAACAATACAATCAATGATTTTTCTTGTGCATTAGGTAATATTGGGAAATAAACACAAGTAGTCTGGGTTTTGAATGACTCTACTTACCAGTGGTGAACAAATGAAGCATATGATTGAATGATTGCATTTGAAACATCCATTTGCAGTACAGGCTTAGGTCAAGCTTATCTAATATGCTAAGTCACGAAAACATAGCTGAGCAACCTTTCACTTCCTGCAGACACTGAGGGTGCAGCAAAAGCTGTGCAAGTTTAACAGACTGGCTTTTGTTTCAAATAATCACAATGAAACTAATTGAACAATGAAAGATGTTTGCAAAGATATTTTGGTGCCTTTTCATCCTTACTGGGTAATGTTAGCTAGGTAGGAAAACTATTTTACATCACTGTGCAATTTTTAAGGTGGAGATGTTTTCTTATGTCTTACTCAATGCATGAGTAGATGTCAATCAGTCAGTACATCTTAAGTGTATATATAATTTTCCCCATTGGATTTGTTTGAATTGGCTCTATTAGGCAAACTGTAAATATTCTGTTTCTGCTCTTGCTGAAACAAGTGGCAAGATGTCATTTTAGTGTGTGAAACAAATGATTTTAGTATTGCCATTGTCCTTTAAGTTTTAGGCCTGCTTAGTTACTGTTGTACTTCATTTTTACCAGACTCAGCTTTGCAGCTTTGTTTCTAGCATTAAATGTGCTGTGTGCTTCCGGCTTCAATGGCAAGAAAAGAAACAAGATATTTTGAACTACGTTCTACTGCTGACTTTTATACTCACTATTTTGAATGAATAGGTGTGTTCACACTGACAATTAACATGCAGTGCACTATGAATTCCCACATGGTGTAGAGATAGTGATCAAAAAGCGAATGTGAAGTACTTGGTACATCCCACCCTTAAATGGTCGCTATCTTAGCTACATATCCAATGAAACTCTATGGATCCCTCTGGCAGACCAAAATTTGTGACCACACGGAATGTACACTTTACAAGTGGGCCAGGAAAACAGTGTTTAATGAGAAGACTTACTGTTATGTCAGAATACTGTGCAAGGAAATTCTCGATCATCCACTCCACCATTAAAACACTTCAAAGTGAAGTAGTCACTGCTGGACTTTGGAGCTGGACTTTTGATTTGATTTGCTTTCAGTCCACAGTAGAAATTTCTAAATTCTCCACAAATCCTGCACTATGTCTGGCCACTGCGTTTTTGTGAAAAGTGCAAAATCACAGGCAGTCTTTAAGAGACATCAACAGGAGCCTTGTGTGTATTTCTGTGATTGATACTGTATGAGTGGCAATGTATGCAGCAGACGACAGGTATTTATTGTGGTATGAATAGAGCCACATGCACATCCGCCGTCCACTTACCATGTCCATATGGAATGAGGAAAACCATGGACTGGCTTTAAGTTAAATGAAGCATTAATTATTCTTAAACACTGTTATACTGTTGTTGGATAAAAGCCGTCATTATGTTTAATGGGTTAAACTGACAGTGAGCAATAACATGGAACCACAAAATTAAAACACATATTTTGGCAAATGATAATCACAGTCAGATATTAGAATGGTCATCTCTGGTAAGTACACAACGTGCACAGTTTGATGTAAGACAATACTATGTCGATATATGCACTTTGCAAGTACATAGTTTACACTGTGTATTAGGCTACATAGAAGTGTTCTAATGGGTAGCCAAAATGAAAGATAGCTGGAGATTATAGAAGTATTTAGCAGCTAAAACGCTAGTAGCATCAGAGTGTTGAAAGGTCAGTTTATACTTATAAGTTTACTATATCAGCTTAAAAATGATGATTTGTCAGAGTTATGTTTGACACTTGTTTTTAAAAGCATCGGCTATCGCAGCTTCAGTGCAATATTTCCAGTTCCATCTAAAACAGCGACCTCTTTTGACATTTGGCATAATGTCCTTGATGTTTACAGTTGGTATCGTTCCTAAAGAACACGTCTGATTTTTTGACAGTAAAGGAATGAAAGAGATGGAAAGGGTGATAACATTATGCACCAGATGATTATCAGGCTGTGTAGAAGAGACATCACTTCTCTGTATCTGTTGCCACATCCTGGCATATTGGCACTTATAGCAGTGTGTTAATGTGCATATTTGTCGACCATGTTTGCATATGTACAACTTGTGAGCTATGTGGAATGACATGCCGGCAATCCTAGAATTGAAAAACTAATGTGTTTCCCCGTTCTTGGCTGTGAATGGTGTATGTAGCCAAGCTATTCACGATCAAATTAGACCCTTTGAAATCCTTGGCTGGCCTGACAGTCCCCCAAATAGTGAATAAATCACCTTTTCATTGTGGGGGAAAGTGTGCGTCTCAGGTACACGTGTGAACGCTCGCATTTTAAACATCACCTTTTGTACACAACACACCCACAACAGCGGCTCTCTATTCCACCATTGGTTGCTTTTACTCCCTGTATTTCTTTACCGATCTGCATGTTGTATCAGTCTTGGAAGGCATCGCAGCTCTGAATATTCATGATCAACAGCTACAGAGAAGCACCAAAATGTCCCACTCAAGTGGAAGTATCGTAGCTTAACTGAATGTATCATGCTGCTGTAAAAACCAGGGGCTCATTTAAAATGTACTTAAAGTAAAAGTTGGGTTTTATTCAAATGATATATAAGGCTGTAGGTAAATGAGGAGGACTGAAAATGTGAGACTTGGTTTGGGAATGACTCACTTGATGAGTCTGACCAGCCTTTTTTCCAATCTAAAACTTGTGAATGTGTATTCCCATATTGGATTGGTTTTAAAACGTAGAAAACTAGAGGTGTCAAACTATACATTTATCTTAGTTCAAGGATAGGAAAGAGCTGCTGCTTTACAGCTTTCACAAAGCCTTAATTTGTTGCTTTCCACCCTTGAACTGCTCTGCTGTTTTGCATAAAGTGCAAGATTTATCAGGGGAGGTGGAAAGAATGCGAACAAATAGTGAAATTTCAAACAAACAGAATGCTTGATTTCTTCAAATATTGAACAGTTGGTGGTGTTATCTGGCTCGGTGACCCAGCGCTCACAGCAGGCAGAGCGGAGTGGCATGGCCTGACCTCCTGTCTGTGGCAAGGCTGGCTGGAGGCTGAGGAGAGCTGAGAGAGAGAGGGAGAAGGGGAGAAGAGACAGGCAGAAAAGGACGAGGGCAAATAAAATACCAGACGCCTGCACAAGAAACACACACAAAACTAAACTAGCATGAACCCACTGCCACCCAAACCCTCCCCCCCCCAATCTCAAATATGTTATGGCCATCTGCTTTTTTACACAAGTAAACAACAATGCACTGTCAATACCAACAGGCCTGGGTGAGTGCACTTGTTTAATATTGAATGGAAATAAATTGCTGTAGTTGTAGGAGTTAAAGGTCCCACATTCTGTATATCTGAATGGGCTGAATAGTATAGCCTCTGTCTCATGCCAGTGGTGCTGCTAGTGCTGGAGGTTTTTAATTTAAATCCACATTTTTCATTCTCCTCAATGCATTTTTTGGAGTAAACATGTTGTGAAAATGTTTTCCCATCAGCCTTTTACTTCCTCCCCCATCTGGTATTGTCAGAAAGTGAAATAGCTTCATCTCTTTCTGCGCTATCAAACCGGCAACGTCTTCCTGTTCTGTGCAGTAAAGCATCGGCTCTCTGTGCCGTAAAGTTTGCAATTTTGTCAGCCATGTTGTTGCAAATGTTGTTACTGTGCATTAAAACATTGCAAAAGTGCATCCAATTTACAAAAGGTACTATGCTACACAAGCACCTGTGGAGTTTTTGTCCACCCTTAGCACTTTTGTAGCAAGGTTTTCTAGGTTTTGTTTGTATCATGCACACAGACCAGCACAAGAGCAGGATGATTCACAGTCTTTCACAAGTTTCATGGCATTTTGATGACTGACTGTTGCAAGGCTGCTAGTTTGTGTAAGTGATGCACAAATAAAGGCACGTAAAAATTAGCTGTGGAGACAACATGCAGACCATTTTGTCTCACCGCATTTACTCAGACATACTTATGAACATTATAAATTACAGAGAAACATTGCCTTTCCAAATGAAAAATCTACATTATGACATACTATGTCACAATTCTGAGAAAAGAACTCATAATTCCAAGATTGAGATAATGTAAATATGAAAAAAAATAGGTCATTTAACATGGAAATCAATGGTTTGTGCATTGTATTAACAAGAAAAGCACTGCTCTGCATATGATTTCAAACGAATGAAATCTTTAATGAAAAAATGACCTTGCGCTGAGCACAGGCGTGTTATGCATGTGTACGTTATGTGTGGATACCGAAATATGTAGCGGGTGGCGATGGGAATTGATGGGACTTGAAAACACCCCCACAATTTATTTAATTGCTCCTTGTATGATTTCCAACTGATAACTCCCGATAAGTCCGCAGCGGTTGATTTGTAGTAGGATCACAATCATGTGATCGTCAGCAGGCAGCTGATGTAGTTCACTTGTTGTCACGGTTACAGTGATGCCATGCTGTTATCTCGCAATGATACGAAAATCTTTAACAAATCCATGGATCAAGATTATAACCAGCATCACTGTCAAAATCTAATCACTTGCTCCTCGTGTCATTTCTGACCTTCCCTGAAAATTTCATCCAAATCCTTTAGTCCGTTTTGAGTAATGTTGTGCACAGACAGACAAACTGACAAACGTACGCTGATCGTCAAATGACTGTGCCGCATTCCTTGGGCGGCGCAAATATTACTTACAGATAAAGAGAGTTGCAATGTGGGTAACGACACCTGAGCTCCCTTTTATGTATAATTTGTTGACATTTTGGAAAACCAAGCACATCAAATGACATATTAACAGTTTTGCTTCACCGTGTACCAGTGGATGTACTGACAACTATCACTGACTTATTTTTGACACTGATCATATGTAGGAATTCTGTCTACACTGTGGGCTGCAATTAAGGTTACTAAATTAAATGTAATATGAAATGGCATCAGCTGTCACCTTTTATTTGATTTAAATTAAATTGTATTGTATAATTTTCTCTGATTAACTATGTGTGTATATATATACACACATAGTGTATACATAGTGAATACATTTGGACTGTATTTTCATTGTAGCTACTATAACTTGTTTGTTTTTAATTCTACATATAATCAAATACCCTACACTTCAACTTTAAAATAATACAGTTGTCGTAAGATTCTACAATTTTGGCATACTAGCGATATCACAGAATCGGTTATTCAGTGTACTTTGTGTATGTGCATTTTTGCCAATTGAGCAATATGCCAAATGATTGAAATCTAAGTCATAGCACTTAAACTGAAGTAAATTGTTCTGTAGTCCAGCATATTAGGCAGTAAGAAGCACAGGAGACTTTACTGAGACATAATTACCAGCCATCAGAAAATCTATTAGATTTAACATCAAATACCCCATAAAACTTAAAGCCAAGGATTTTTCCCCCAATATTGTGCTCATTATGTTGTACACTGAGTTTGGCTTTACTTTAAATGGTCAGCGACACACAAAATAGTAACAAACATCAGTTCATGGCTTCAGTGGCTGAGAAGTCAAGTGATACGGTGGAACAAGTCAGTGGAGTGATGCTTCACATCCAGTAAAGCTGAAGTCCCTCGACTCTCCTGCCTTTATAACAGAAACAGACGAGGATGATTTACCTTCGCAGCCACTGAGATGATCCAGGCAGCAGATGTTTTACACTTTCTGACCATTTATTTGTGGAGCGGGAAAGGAGGGGGGGCTTGGGAGGGGTATAATTAGGATTTATGGAGTGAATCTGCAGAGTTGCAAAGGCGACTGATGATCCCTTCTGTAAGAACTGTCTTTGTCTGCTAGGTGAGGGATAACGGACGGCGCCATGTTGACAAGGGCAAGGACAAGAAGTTAGATGTTTTAGTGTTGCTCACCGGGTCCCTCATCCGCTTAGCACAGATGAACACACAGATACACAAGTGCTGCATACATACACACACACACACAGCTCACACAAACTCATACACGAAAATAAACATGTCCATTTATTTAAGACAAGGAGGCGCTGGTGTTTGGGTGGAATCACAAATCTACATGCTTGCACACGCGCTGACAAAAGCACATTCTAGTTTTTGTTAAACACTCTATATGGGTAAATGTGTTCCACTTTTAGACAAGCATTAAAAGGGTAAATGCACACACACACACACACACACACACACACACACACACACACACACACACACACACACACACAGAGTTTAAAAAAAGCTCCTTTAGGATATGTATGTGTTCATCCAAGTGCATATCCAAAAATAAATCTGTGCCCACACATGCCCCAAACTTTGTTATATTGACTGATGTCCTCCAGCCCAGCTTGTCTCTCTTGAGGTTATGGCAGCAACAGATCACCCACAGTCCAGCTCAAACATTCGGCATTTGACTAAAGAGGAAGTTCTTACTATGTAAATGTGCTACTTTTGGTGGAGTATTTTATTTCACGGCCAAGTTTCATGGCATCACATGAGCGCGGCTCTAAAGTACCTCTGCTACGTCGGCCTAATGGGGAGTCAACCAGATGACTCACATTTGTATTTCTGTTTCTCTCTCGGAGCCTCTGGCCTGTAGCCTGAATGCTGCCAGTGGTCATTAAATTGGTTATTTACAGTAAACAGCACTATAATCCTGTCACAGCCTCTCCCTCGTCCTTCCACAAAGCCTTCGCCAATGTTTGGTGGCGAGAAGAGTGAGTGTTAAATGGGTATTGAAATGACGTTATCTGGATTTCTTTCTCTCTTTTTTCTCCGATGGATGTGGAGCAGGGTTTGTTTGTCTAAATGTTAGCACTTTGGAAGAGCTCCACAGCTGTGGGCGCCGAGATCACATTGGAGGTTTCGCCACACACGCACAGACAAAGATAGACACACACACACACACACACACACACACACACACACACACACACTGCTCACTCACACTCTGACAGGCAGCCATGTTGGGCTGGCAGCTCAACAACACAAAGCTTTTATCTGTCAGTGGTCAAGCCTGACTGAACCCCCGCTACATTATAGGCACTCACACACACTGACTCTCTCTCTCTCCCTCCCAAACACACACGAATGCACTTTGAAAAAGTGCCATTTCTATTTTTTTTCTCTTTAAAACCTGGCTCAAATCTGCTCTTTTCCGGAAATTAGCCATCTGTGCTGCCCGTGAGTGACAGAATGTTCATATCAATCCTTCCAGGAGATGATGAGCACCCCGTCTGCACAGACAACACCCACACACACCCACCCTGATACACACACACACACACACACACACACACACACACACACACACACACACACACACACACACGCACACACATGGCCACATTTCCAGGAGCAAGTCATTTGTGAATTTGTTTTTACTATGGATAATGGCATGAAGTGAACCTTCCCTTTGAAACAGATGAATTTTGTCCTGATTCCCATGGCCACTCATACAAATACGATGCTTTCACACACAAACACACACATGAGGATGTACCACACACAACAGAGAAACAGAGAGCAGACAAATACACAAACACAGTTCCGAGATTCCTGCAGGACAAAGATGGCTGGTGGTTAATGAATCTTAGTTAACACCATTAGATTGAAAGATGAGAGCTGTCCGAACGCGCCTTCCTGTGTATGTGTTTTTTTCCTCCTGTCTCTCTTTCTTCTTCCTCTCTGCCTCTATTTTTTACGCTTGAATTTCAACGAATGGCTTTCATCAGCAAAGCGCATCTCATTAGCAGCGATGATGCGCCGTATGTTGATCATCATCATCTGTGAGTGGACTGATGAGCGATGAATGTCAGCTGTAATGGAGGCGACGACGCTGCGTCCCGTAAACCCACCGCAACACACTAGTGCTAATTACTCCATATAGCGCCGTTACCGGCAGCAAAACGACTGCAGCGGCACCAGTAGGAGCAGAAGTGGAAATGACAATCATAATGAACCATATCAGGTGCATCAGTTCACTAAATGCAAGCTGTGTCTGATATAAAAAATCACCAGGCCTCTGTGTCTAGGGACAGATTGGAGAAAATGTATCACTGATGACTGATAGATAGTATTTGGTCAATAACTAAAAAGCTCTTAACTTTTAGACTGTATTTAGAATACTTCTAAGTAGTCAGTTTTGTAGTACTTGTACTTCCATTTGCTCTAAATGTTACTTTACATTTCTATTCTACAACATTCCAGAAGAAAGAATTGTCCTTTTCCACCATTATAATTTGCTTAAAATTCAGTAGTTTTTGCTGGTAATTCTTACATGCTTCTTTTTTTTTTCCATTTTGCATTGTAGTTTACATAGCATTTGTTTCTGTGTTGTATTGCAGCAACTCCTCTGAATTCAACTACAAAGCAGATTAGAATTTTTTTTTTGACATGACACCTCTTTTGGCAAATTGGCAAGTTTCTATGCCTAATAAAATAATTGCAACTCACTGCCAAAAGATAAATACATTTGATGATGTAAACACTAAGGTTAAGGTTTTGTCAGGTATGGACATAAAACAGCTCAGTGTTAGGAACAGATCATGGTTTGGGTTAAAAGAATCATTTTGTGATGGTTAAAACCTATAGGTTGATAATAAAAAATAACTGCTGGTTTGAAACTTAAATGGAACGATGGTTACTTGTTTTGCTGGTTACTTGAAATTGTGACCCAGTCATCGACCCCAATCTCCTCCCTATACAGACTTATTCACAGCCTCCAGACTGAATATAAGATCTTAGCGTGTGTTCAGTTTCTGCACTGCTGGTTTTAAAATGTTTATCTTACAGTTTATTTTTAACATTTATGGCAATGAATGAAACACCTTCATTAAAGAAAGACTTTGATAAAAGGTGAGATACAGGTGACTCACAAAATCAATATGTACATTTACAAGTGTACAACCTATACATCTGATAACATGGCATAAAAAATGAAAACATCTATGAAGCAGTTTTGAATCTATTTTAGACATATTTATACAGTGATGTCAGAAAATGATCCAGGTGGCAGATATAGAAACCTCAACTCACTACTCATTCTGGTTCACATTTTTGATCTCAGCTGGGCTGACTGATGCCCACAAGGTGTACAGTACATTTATATACTAATGGTAAAAACAGGCTATGAATATTCACTAGAACATAACATGCCTCCACCATGCACTGACTCTTGCGCATCACGGGTGTTTCTCTTCGCAGGTGACAGAAGGAATGCCGAAATAGCAATACATTTTTTTCTTTGTTTGAGGGCGTTTGTTTGTGATATCACACCTCATGCTAACGTGCAAATTATTGAGAGCCAGGGTAACAATAGCAGACGACTCTTTTGTCCTCTCACCACTCGGGTTTCAACTGCTGATGCTGTGATTCTCCTGAAATCCACTTTGGCTGCGACACAAATGAGACAGAGAGAGAAAACACCGTCTGGAAAACACCCTCAAGGCTCCAGTCTCTGAACCAGTGGTCAGTCTGGAAGCTGTGGGAGGTTTTGGCCAAGACAAGTGTTATTTTTCAGCAAGTTCAAAGTGCGTTCCATCCCATTTCTTCACTGTTACATGGACATGTTTTGATACTACTAATATAAAAACTGTAGGACCATTTGCTTTCTGTTGCTGTGTTTTCACGGATATCAATTTGGCAAAACACTACAAAGTGACAAAAACTGGGAATGTCTGAAAGCTTCCATCCAAATCTTTTTTTTTTTTAAATATCTGTTTCAAAAGTTTGTATTAAAGAAAACTATCAAAATTCCCCCTTCCAAAAGTCTCCCATTCCTCTATGCTGTCGCCATATGTGTATCCACAGAAGTCAGCTGGCCTCTCCACTGTTGTTTTGTCTAATCTGAAGTCTCCAACTTGTGTGAGAGAGAGTGTTGGAAAGAAAGAAAGAGTGTGCACCTCCGCTCCAGTTTGGAGAGATTTATGAGTGGACCAAACCAAAGAGTCTAAGAGTGTATACTCAGAGAGAGTTTGGGAGGAGAGATTTACGATCCCCTGTTTGGGTCATAATTCAAAGTTCATGCTCACATATATCAAATTTTGAATCACATAGATTATGAGGGAGAACAGATTTATCATACACACAGGTAGCACATGTGCAGGCTCCAAAAAGGCAGAGAAAAGCAAAAACAACACATGCTCACAAACTTATACACCAGATGTTTGTTTCATTCCAAGGTAATATGATCCCTAAACTACAGTAAATCTGGTAATACGATGACTTTAAATTAGTGTAGGTGATTGCTTTAATCTATAATATCCAGCAACTATTGCTCTTTTGCCCCCTAAAAAGCACAGATTATCAATTATTATGTTTTCTTAAGTCTGCCAACAGCCAGTCATCTTGAATAATTTCAAAGCATGCTTCTTGTCTTCCTTTGTGACGTATAGTACACACATAGTTTTTGACTGCCGTAAAGTCCAACTGGATAACATTTCTTTTTTTCATAAAGTACTGGAAAAACAGAGAGGGTCACATCCACGTCACATCCAGCCCAGTGGAAGATCTTTTACAAGTCTCTCTTGATGTAAACTTTACTTTTCTATTTCCTATGATTTACTGTTTGGAGTGTGTTAAATGTTTCATGTACCACCGAGACCACTCCACTGAAACCTATTCAGCTCTGAACACACAAGCCCATCTATTTCTGTTCCTGTTTGTTAAATATTAACCACACATTCCCGCTGTCTCATCCACTGTGTATAGGTGTAAGCATGTGGGTGTTTGGGAGATAGAGAAAGCTACGTGTGCAACCTTTCTATTTGGATCCATGTTTGCATGCATGGATATGAGTCTCAAGCATTTTGTGGGTTCTGGGTTTGGGTTGAAACGGTGTATAGGGTAATGTTTCTCTGACCAATTCTGTCTCGGGTTTTTTTCTTGATACTTAAGTTTCTGCTGTAAAAAAAAAAAAGGCCTGTGAAGTGCTGGAGTTAGCCTGTTCTATAAATGTGCATTCATTAATTGCATTAGGTTTGGGATGGTATGATAGCTACTGAGCACAATGCACTTGCAGGAAAATGATAATAAAGCTGGGATAGGTAGAAGTGCAACCATTGTCCTGCAGGTATTTCCTTTCTGTCCTAAACCCCTTCCACATGCATTTGCACACTTTGTCAAGCTGAAAGTTAACATTTATTTGTGGCTTTGAACAAATTTCAGACCCTGCTTTCCAGAGTGAAAGTCCTCTGTCCAACCCACTGCAGCACCACATCCTACTCTCACTATGAACTTTTTATACTTTCTCACCTACTCTGGGTGAAAAGGAGCGTGATTTGTCAAAGTTTCCTGTCACAGGTTGGATTTTCTAAAGCACAGTACTGATGAGTTGTCACCTCCATTTTGGCAGCAGCTACCACCAAATAGCTAATCAGAAATGCCACATGTGAAAACACACTGCAGTACTGTAACTCCGAAAGGACACTTCTCTGAAAGCCAAGCCAAGAAGAGTTGCAGAATTCTAGTTTCCTCTCATAGTCCTTGAATTATCATATCACTAAAAGTTTATTATTGCATTTTTGCCCAGTGATGCCAAAGATTACTGCCTACATCAGCTTTAAATGTACATGTGCGACAGCTAGGAAAACATAAATGAACCGGAAAGCACATCACTGTCGTAAATTGTCAAAGGCCTTGCAGAAATAAGACCGAACTTTCTGGAATGCTGACAGACATTGATCACCTGGTCATCTCCAGAGCCGTGCTGTTAGCTGCTCACCTGGTCTGAGAGGTGGTCACATCTCTGAAAATGCCTAAAGATACACAACCAGTCAAAAACTTGGACACACCTTCTCATTTAATGTTTTTTCTTTATTTTCGTGACTATTTACATTATAGATTCTCACTGAAGGCATCGAAACTATGAATGAACACATATGGAATTATGCAGTAAACAAAAAGTGTGAAATAAGTCAAAATATGTTTTATATTTTAGATTCTTCAAAATAGCCACCCTTTGCTTTGATTGCTGCTTTGCACACTCTTGGCATTCTCTGGATGAGCTTCATGAGTTAGTCACCTGAAATGGTTTTCACTTTTCACTTTTAACACAGTTGTGCTTTATCAAGGTTAATTTCTGGAATTTCTTGGCTTTTTAATGGGGTTGGGACCATCAGTTGTGTTGTGCAGAAGTCAGGTTGGTACACAGTTGACAGGTCTATTTGACAAGTGGTAAAATTAATATTATGGCAAGAACCAATCAACTAAGTAAAGAGAAATGACAGTCCATCATTACTTCAAGAACTGAAGGTCAGTCAGTCCAGAAAATTGCAAAAATTTTAAATGTATTTCAAAGTGCAGTCGCAAACACCATCAAGTGCTACGAAACTGGCTCAGGAAGACCAAGAGTCACCTCTGCTGCTGAGGATAAGTTCATCCGAGTCACCAGCCTTAGAAATGGCAAGTTAACAGCACCTCAGATTACACAGAGTTCTAGTAGCAGACACATCTCTACATCAGCTATTCAAAGGAGACTGCGCCAATCAGGCCTTTATGGTCAAATAGCTGCTAAGAAACCACTACTAAGGAAAAGCAACAAACAGAGGAGATTTGTTTGGGCCAAGAAACACAAGGAACGGACATTAGACCAGTAGAAATCTGTGCTTTAGTCTGATTATCCAAATATGAGATCTTTGGTTTCAACCACTGTGTCTTCGTGTGATGTAGAAAAGTGAACGGATGGTCTCTACATGCATGTTTCCCACTGTGAAGCATGGAGGAGGAGGTGTGATGGTGTTGGGTTGCTTTGCTGGTGACACTGTTGGGGATTTATTCAAAATTGAAGGCACACTGAACCAGCATGGCTACCACAGCATCCTGTAGCGACATGCCATCCCATCCAGTTTGCGTTTAGTTTTACCATCATTTATTTTTCAACAGAACAATGACCCCAAACACACCTCCAGGCTGTAGAAGGACTATTTGACCAAGAAGGAGAGTGATGGAGTGCTGCGTCAGATGACCTGGCCTCCACAGTCACCTGACCTAAACCCAATCCAGATGGTTTGGGATGAGATGGACGCAGAATGAAGACAAAAGGGCCAACAAGTGCTCAGTATCTCTGGGAACTCCTTCAAGACTGTTGGAAAACCATTTCAGGTGACAACCTCATGAAGTTCATTGTGAGAATGCCAAGAGTGTGCAAAGCAGTAATCACAGTAAAGGGTGGCTATTTTGATTAATCTAATATATAAAACATGTTTTGATTTATTTCACATTTTTTGTTTACTGCATAATTCCATTTGTGTTCCATAGTTTTGATGCCTTCAGTGAGAATCTACAATGTAAATAGTCGCGAAAATAAAGAAAAAAACACTAAATGAGAAGGTGTGTCCAAACTTTTGACTGGTTGTGTATTTCAAAAATAGTCATTATTAGTCATTATATTAAAGTGACACAGTGGGAGTCTATGGCCGGAAACAGCTTTGACTCCCTAACATTGTTGCTTATCCAAATCATCCTATTACTTCCTCTAGCAATGTATTTTTTTCTATTTTCATGTGTTTTATCTTATGGATATGATGCTTTGCTTTATTTGGAACCCATGTTTTCTTTGTTTGGGTTTTTTCTGCAGTAGATTTGTTTTCAAAGAAGAAATTTCAAATTTGTAGCTCTTTAGCACAGTGGTATGTTACATTAATGTAGCACAATAATACAATAGTCATAATTAATCGATAAGGGATAGCTAATGGGTACATGCAACCTTTGTACAACAACATCTGTAAACACAAAATTTTGACAGTAATGTTATCGCAAGTCCTATACTTGCTTCAGTTTGTCATTTTAAATGAAAAACAAAATGAAAACTTGACCAGGATCCTTCCGCACATAAAAAAGAGGTATGACTGCAACTCTTGAACTTATGTGCTGTGTTTATATAGCTGAATGTAAATTTGTTTGTGAAAATACATCCACACCAACACGTCAATCTGATGTGACCTGTAAGACATACTATCATACACTTAGATTATTCCGATGATGATGACAACTTTAAGGTGTGATGCACTTTCTTCGGATGCCGATACGTGGGTTTGGCCTTAGGAGCCACTGTTGAAAATTCCTGGAATTGTGGAGTCATTGACAACATTCAACAACATGTATTGGGCAATTTATTTGTTTAAAATCCTCCTCCTCTCAAAAAATGTGTTCTGCATGCATTCTGGATTTTTGAGGGAGGTAGAAGGAGTGGATGTGGGGAAAGACACATCGGACACAAACATGCAGGTATTTTATACGTCTTATGTCTGGAGGGGATCTTTAAAGCGGCTCTTCCAATAAATTTGCAGAACTCATGAAAGACAAGTTTAAAGAGAATGGTTGCAATCAAAACATCCTAATCTGAGGCTATCTTGTCTTGTAGTCTCTATAAAGTCTTAAGCCCAAGCCAGCAAGCATAACCCTCATAACATCATCAGGTTTGTATTTTCAGACTTCACAGCGACAGAAAACACGATATAAATGTTTTTGTGCAGAATTCCTGATGATGCGCATCAAGCTTTGTGTGCAAAACTGGTGGAGGGCCTCTTTGACATCAGTACTAATGGAATAATCACATTAACACCAGGACATCAATGTAAGCATGTTCTTGACACAATGTAAGCTTTTAAGAAAACAAGTCAGACCAAGACTAAATACTTCAGTTTTTCAAATCAAATTTTATTGAATGTTGTGTCAGTAAATTTTTTCCAAACTAAAATTCAAACCAGATGCCTTTCACTGCATAATCAGAAGGATAAGATCCAAGGCCACATGTAAAATACTTCAGCTCTCAAGTGCTTTTATTCCAGTACTTCAGTTTAGTTTTGTGCGCTTGACTCAGGTGGAAGAAAACTGCGAGAATCCCCATGTAGATGATGCAACGTTACTTTTTGTCTGAACCCTCTCGCTGGCCTGCGCGAGACAATTAATGAGAGTGTTTTGTTTTCTGGAGGCTCAGTTCTTGTGAAAGTCAGTGTGATGAAGCTCTTGTTTTTTATCTTGACCTTGTTGGAGCCTCCATCACCCTTCCAAATTAATATTCAAAAGCCCTTAATTAAAAACCCGCCACCCCATCCTCCTCTGGAGCAGGATAAACAAATCTGGGGCTGTGTTTGTTCCCTTCTGGCCCATCCTATACTCTATTTTAATGATTTCACTTCAACCTTAGAAAAAAAAATGCAAGATGGCAAGATGCAGCAGAATGTGACACAAAAAGATGAAGACAAGACATAGCTGGGGGTGAGTGAGGAGAGAAGTGGGGGACAGAGGGGTGGTGTACTGTATCTCACAGTCGTAGTTAATTACAAAAAGCATTAATGTTTTATTAACCCCTTATCAGTAATTAATCACGGGTCTTTGATGTAAAGTTCAGCTTACAAAAGCACCAGGAAAAAAATTCTCTCATCCATATTAGCCCATTAAGCTGGCTGGTATGGACCAGTCTTGCTAACTGCAGAGTGCAGGACAGCCTCCGCAGGCATTAAAGCATTTGTTTTGACAGCGCTGTTTGTTTTCTACTCCCAGAAGCCATTGCAGTGCACCTCCAACTCCCACTAGTCTCTCACCAAAAGAGCCAGTTTGCATTTCAAATATGATGGAGCTATTGCATATTGTGCACAAAATTCTCCTTTTTTTCCCCAATGTTCCCACTGCTTCCCTGTATGTAACATGATATACCTGACTGGAAGACAAAATTAGATTATTCTCTAATACAATGTGGAGATACACGGTCTCTGTCTTACCGCAATGACTTACCCTATGACTTTGTTATCTGTAGCACAACACTGCTAATTTAAATCCTGTAGGGGCCTCATCTGAGCCAGCAGAATAGTGGAATAACACTGGAAAAGTTTGTTCTCTGTTACAAATATGAATAAAAGAGAGACTCATAAGGTGTCATAAGGTGCATTTTAAGTTAACAAGTACATAACTTGGAAGTATGATGTAAAAAAATGCAGAGGTTACATATTTCAGGAGGAAACAGTAATGTTAAACTCTATTCAAAAGGCTTATTGTACATCACAATTCAGTTTAAGTTTAGTATGACCTGAAACACATCAGTTCCGGTAGATTCTAATAGGTTCAACTTCATGTAAATGCCTGCAAGAAAGAAACATTCTTGAGTTGGGAAATGTATTAAGTTAGATTCTGTAAGGAGAAGCGTATCTATTTCTGTTGTGATTTGCTTGTAATGCATCACAATTCACTTTAACCCTCTAATCAGTTGGACTTTTATTCATCAACCCTGAGGGACTCGAAGCAGCCAAATATGAGTACTTAGCTTTTAAATATTGCATTTAATCTCGTTTTATAAGCTGTCCTGCGTTGCAAAATGGATTTGTTCAGACCCACTGAGAGGAAAATGACCATAGCCTTTCACCTATAACCCAACCCTTTCTGTGTCTCTCTGGGTGCTGTCTGGGGTGATGCAGAGGTCAGGGGTGAAAGAGAGGCCAGCTGGACCATGAGAGGGTGATCATGAGGTCAGCAGACTCTAGAAACCGGTGTGTGTTTGCATGTGCCCTTGTGTGTGTGTGTGTGTGTGTGTGTGTGTGTGTGTGTGTGTGTTAGAGGGAGTGTCGGGGTGCTGGAGTGATATTCGGGGTGAGAGTCAGGTCAGGCTGCCTATGTACACTAAGGCTGTGCGGGTCAATCAATGGTCACACAAACATGCGCTCAGACAAACACAGTATTCTGTTAATCAGTCGGCAGCTGATGGATTGACGGCCACATTATCAGCACACAGAGCAGAAACTGAACTAGTGTCAGTTCCTACGTACTTTACTCCCCTTCGTCCTCGCAGAAACTGGAGATGACTTTCCCCCACATCCAGGCGTGTTCTTCTGCTCCGCAAAAAGTACGACAAGACACTGGAGGCCATGTTACCACTGTTGATGCTTTTGTTGTTATTGTTCCTGCCTGTGTTGATTAAATTAGGAAATCCTTTAAGTCGGCAGAAAAGAGGGGAGCGTTGTTTTATTATTAAAGAGGAAAGAGACACCCCGGCAAACGTTGCGTCGGTTAATGAGAAGTAAAGCAGAGTGCTTCAGGACTTGGAGATTTCAATAACATGGCAGAGCAGCTCTCTCCCCCCCACCTCCACCACCACCTCCACCTCACCCACCTCACCCCTCTGTGAGGAGGATAATACGGCAGCCCCCCACCGTCTGGCTGCTCCTTCCTTGTTTTCCTCGCTGGCAGAGCCGACTGTAGGTGCCGTCTGAGAGACAAATGTAGTTCAACAGCCTTTAGGTTTTTCTTGTTGCCTCCCCTCCACCACCCAACACACCCCCCAACCCTGAAGAATATGAGTTTTGGAAAGCAGATAAATATGTTGATGTTTCAGGAGATTTTCTGTGGTGGCAAAATCCGCTGTCAGTCGTATTAACAGACTTAAGAGTTAAGAACTTCTCACACAGAGCAAGTGTAGTATCCATTCTTGTTTGTTCTTTTCTCTACATTACATTTAAACCTCTGTCAAAATACAAATCTGCAAACAAGAAAATACAATTTCTGTACTGAAGGAAACTTAAAAACTTACTCTGAATGGGATTTATTATTCATATTTGAGCCATTAAAGTTAGAGTAGAAGACTAATCGAGGTCTAATGCAGTATTAATTCAACAAAGAATACATTATAAATTCAAGTGAAGCACTTTGCTACTTCTTTGACGTGGGAGAAACACCTCGATGGACTGACCTATCTGATGCATCACCTTTTTCCTTTTCCTGTGCTGATCGCTTACAAGAGCTGGATTTCTGTCAGTTTCGACTGCAGTCACTTGACGAGAGACCAGAAGAGTGCCAGGAAGAAATCCAAGAAAGAAATGCCATTTCCAGAAGAATTGGCATCTTGTCTTCCTTTGCTTTCTACTGTCACACAGATTGTAGCGTAGGTGGGTGCCACAGTCAGGGCAGGGTCACGTTCAGTGCATGTGTGGATGTATGTTGATGTGTGTGTGTTTATTTTCCCACTTCTGTTAGTCAGAGTGGGGACGTGTGTGTGTGTGTGTGTGTGTGTGTGTGTGTGTGTGTGTGTGTGTGTGTGTGTGTGTGTGTGTGTGTGTGTGTGTGTGTGTGTGTGTGTGTGTTTGAGTCGTGCATGAATTTGCCAGAGTGTGTGCGACTGCATCTGTTGTTTGGAGGGTCGTGTCAGACTGTGGCTTCATCAGACATACTGCAACTGCATTCCCTCCTACACGACTGCTGTTTTCCCATACAGGCGTGTGTGTGTGTGTGAAAGACAGCACATAATGTTTACATACACACACTCTTGAGTCTTTGACCAGGCGAGGCTGTAAACAGACAGCAATCATAAAAACATGCTGTTGATCCCGTATTGTGTTTAATCAGTGGAAGCCAGCAAAGGAAACCGAACATATATCATTATAGCTGCCTGTCAAAGGTGCCACTACAACATTACTTTCATTTGTACTTTAATATTACAACTTGTAGTTCTGAATATCGACTGCATTTGCAACACTAAGAGCATAATTTTATTGCTTCAGAAGGATATGACTTTATGTATTGTGCTACTCTAAACTGCTTTATTGCATAGTTAAACTTGGACAGATGATCGCTGACTTGAGTTCGCTGCTTTAAGATAAACACCTTCTTCAGATGAAAAGAACTTTTTGAGTGTTTCAGCTGACACTCAAAGGTTTCGAAAAAGAGTTTTAGAAAAATGATTCATAGCTCTGTTGCTGAGAGTCATACGGAATAAAAGATACCACTCTCACTCTCATTCAGAAGCCACTTATTCCAGCACAAAGAAAGCAAGAGGAAAGAGTTTATTCTTCACATTTAGTTGTTTTTGCACAGGTAGCCAAACGCTAATGAGTCTATCATCTCAATTAAGGTAAAAACGTGTCAGTCTAACAGTAACCTTAACCCCCAAATAGCTTTGGCTAAAGGAGCTAGCACTAATTAAAAATAGCAGGAACCTAAGAGCTAAAGCAACTACAGCTAACACCCTCAGGGGCTAATTCTCCGCTTTTACTTTCTCTTAACACCCTGCTTCCTCATGCCTCTGCAAGGTTATCAGTGAGACACAGTGCCAAAGGACAGACAGGAGTCCTCTCTGTGACCCCTGACCCTGCCATGACCCTGCGACCTCAGATTCATCAGGGCAGTGTTACTGCTCGCTTCAGAGGAGGTCATCTACTGTTCAAAGGCACAGAGAGCCCCCAGCAGCCATGTACACTCCTCACATCATTATTCCTGCAGGAGGTAGTCCTGAGTGTCCACCGTAAAGGGTACCTAAGTGTTACATAAACCGTGGTATAAAAATAAAAAGGAAGACACATGTTGCTGCAGTTGTCTCCATGCCAGCATTTATAGCATTCTGCGAAGAAATGAAATGTGAAATGCTGACTTCTCATGATGAATTATCCCTTTCTGCTCCACTGCTTTGGAGTTTGTGTGTTTGCTTGTGCGCTCAGCAAGCATTATAATATGCCATTTACCAAGAAAAAAAAAACAGATAAATGTCACACACGTTGACAGCGATACTAATATTTGGTACTTCCCTGGTGTTTCAGGTTGACAAATCTACAGAGGCCACCCCTTGACCTTTTGACCGTGCCGGGCCTTATGGGTAATGATGATACTGATGGCCTGACAGCCAGCTTGCCCAGTGGCCATCTGGAGCAGCTGACATGGTGGCTGATTGAGAAGGAGACCCACCACCGGCCATGCATTGATTTTTTTTTTTTTTTTTTTTTGTTTTTATAAACGGGAGCCCACCCCTCCTCTTAGACTCCCGCTGGTCGGATCCTTTAGCATTATGCGCATCCTGATCTTTGACCTGACAGAAAGTGGAGCTGGAGGTCACTGTCAATGCCCCACTCAGCCAGGATCACATACTGCTTTAGCTTAACAGACGCACACCAAATTATCTCCCAACAACAAGATTCGTTAGTGTAAATGAGCTGCTAACTGTGGCACTGAATATTCATCTTTTGCGATAATATAGTTAACAATCATTGTAATCATTGGTATTAGCTTGTGTTTGCCAGAATGTTGATGAAGAAGCACCAACAACAGAAACAGAACGGCACTGAACACAAATAGAGCTCTCTGTTTATGCATATATTTTTATATATTTATATATATATATATATATATATATATATATATATATATATATATATATATATATATATATATATATATATATATATATATACACACAATTATATGTATATATATTAAAAGTATGACTTTTACTTATAATGGAGCCTATTTATCATGTTTGCTTAACTTAATGTTGAGAATACCTTTACAAAGTATAATAATTTGTAAAACTTGAAACATATTTATGAATGTTAGTAGTGTAAATGAGCTGCTAACTGTAACATTTGATATTCATCTTTTTGATAATAGTTAACAATCATTGTAATTGTTGGTATTAGCTTGTTTTTGCCAGAAAGTTGATGAAAATGCACCACCAACAACAGAAATAGAACAGCACTGAACAGAAATAGATCTCTCTCTCTCTGTCTGTGTATATATACAGTATACACAAACACATACACACACAGACATACACACAATTATATGCATATATATTAAATGCATGGCTTTTACTTGTAATGAAGTGTTTTTGCCACATTCCCATTACTTAAGATTTTAAATACCTTCAGAAAAAGTTACACTTTTTACACATGATTATGAATGTTTGTAAAATACAAGAGTATTAGTTTTGAAAACATAAGGCTCGTGCTTTTTATTTCCGGATTATTCACAACACTAAGTATACGTCTAATTGTAAAAATAAAAATATGAGTTCTAATGGGATGTCTTGCTGGTTAAAACACATACTTGCCAAAAAACTGCAACATTCCCAGTCAGACTGTTAAGAATTTCGTTGGATGTCGTATCGATTGGCTATCAGCTGTGAGATGAAGGCTTAAATGCCTAAAAATATTGATCCAAAACCTAAGTAGTGCTTAAGCAGAATGTCTTCATTTTCTTTACATTCATATCCAGACATTACTGTCAGTGTGACCCACAGGTTTGAGTTCTTAGTGCAGCTTTAGGACTCGTCTGTTATGTAAGGATCCTGATAGTGATCTGGTAATGTTGAATGTGTGGAAGGGCAGAGCAGGTTGTAAGCATGACCGGCTTTTCATACAAAACCCAGCCCTCCTCCTCTAACCCTCAACCCCCCTCCACCCCTTAAACAGACACCTACACATACCAGTGCAGCTGTATAGTGATCCGTATAATCCGACAGGCTAGGGGAGTGACTGATAGCTATTGTTGTGTTGGAAAGCTTTTGTCACCTGACAAAGAGCTCTGGCTTTGGCCCTCATCCCTCTGCATCATCCTCTTCCTCATCCTCTCTCTCACGGGGATATGGAGGGGCCTCAGCACCCCATCATGATGACTGATGGAGTCTGAGGGATGGGTGAGGAGGAAGAGGGTGGTGGGGGTGACGGTACACTCAAAGGCTATCTTCATCACAGGGAATCTCAAAAGATGGCATTGAAATTTAAAAAAGGACTTTAAATACAGTTTGTTTACTGTCAGAAAACAGAAACAAAACCATCAAATGTCCATTGAGATTTAGCAGCTGTCTTGATTAACACACTGAATAAGGTATTGACATCATAGCAGAGGCTCTAACCAGCTACCAGCACGTTTTTGCTGCTCTGACACTTTTATTTTTGCTCATTTCGCTTGTTTATTGTCATGATAATGAAGTCACAGTGTCGGTGTCATCAGGAGAAATCTAGCATTTTGGCCTGGTTCCACTGCTAATGTATGCAAGAGCCACTTTTCCTCTCTCATCACTGTCAGTGAGCCGCTCGCCACCAAAATGGCTCCTAATTGAGCGAACTGGAAACAGTAAGCCAAGAATTGAGCTGTTAATATATGAGATTCAGTATACATGCTGTGGAGTTTTAAATTTAGCTGTGAAATATGCTCCTCAATATGTTTCTGTGATCACCAAATCATCGCAAGTGATAAAATGGTTTTGTTTTTTGTTTTTTATTTTCTTTGCGTGACAGCGAGGATTTCAATGTAATGAGTGGGAGTGACAGAGCACTACTGACAAGCTTAAAGCATTATAAATGTTGGGACAATGCAAACTGGCAGACTGAATGCTTGAGATTTCTCTTTCTGTAAGGCAAAGATGCATTTTTCCTCCTTTCCTTTCTTCTTTTTCACTCCTTTTCTTGTATTCATGCCATTTATCTCAATGGCCCCTCGGTGCACTGTGGGAATAGCAGCAGCACTTGCGCCATGTGTGAGACAAAGAGAAAGGTCTGTTTCAACACCATCAATCCCACAATCCCACACAGTGATGAGCGAGAGATAGTCACCATCTGTGGATGTGTTTCTCATCACTTTGCCTAAAAGTAAAACTGTACCCAGCAAAAGTTAAAGTGTGAACGCCTCAGTGTGGCGTTTGTCTAGGTGTTTTGGAGATGCCTCCCACTATATTCTGCGGCGCCTCGTTTTTAAATATTGTGGCATTTTCAGTCCCGGTCCACATGCGACATGGTGTTTAGTGATTTTGCATGTTAAAAATACAAAGACATGTTCTCCCTTTGTGCGTCTGCGTTGCTCTGCCTCCGCTGTTGCTGTCTGTTTTGCCCTCTTTCCATCTATTTCTCCCTTCCCTCATTCCCTGTCCCTGGCTGCAGCGCAGCAGCCATTAGCTTTACAAATCCAGCCTTTGATCTCTGATTTGGGTGGGTGCCTGGGAGAGGAGGGGTACTCTGCATGTGTGTGCGCGCGCATGTGTGTGTGTCGAGCTGTCTATGTAGGCCATTTGAGGACTAGCTGGCACTGCAGAGGAAGAGGGTTCACGACCGGTCCACTTCTGCCGAGGTATTACAGAGGGAGTCGATTTCCAGGGAAGAGGCCGTGATGATAATGCCGCTTCATTTGCATTTGTACTGAGCGAATAAGCTGCCTAATGGTTTAAATATAACTCACTTACTGCTCACTCCAAACTCCAGTCCTTTTTCCATACCACTGTTTCTGCAACACCCCATCCTCCTCCAAGCTACCTTTCCTCCTCCCCCCCTTCACTTATCGTACCCTTCATAGCTCCTCGTCCTGTCTTATCCTCGCCTCATCTCTTCAGAGAATATCTCCTTTCCACGGCCATGTGCCCAGATATTACATTATTGAACAGAAATCACTTTTAGCTCCTTGGCAACATTCAGGGACTCCAAAGCGATCCTAGACCACTGTTATCGTGCATGCTAAGTGTTTCTGTCAAGGCTCATTATTTAGATTTCTCAGTGCCGATCGAGGGACCAGCGTTTTCAGATTGTGTCTCATTTGTCTCAGCCTTGTTTCAACCAATATTGAACAATTTGAAGTGTAAACGTCCATGTGTTTCCAAAAGATATATCTGATGAAATCTTTCATTTTGTCCAGATAAAAAGCCTTTCTACTCTCTAGTTTGGTGTAAACTGCATTGATTATGTACTAAATCAACAAAAATCAACCAACCATGTCTGTATGCATCAAACAGGACACTGACTGTACGCTTTTTGTTTGTACTTGTTACGTGTGATTCTTTAAAGACCAGAATACAGCAGAGTTTAGTGGACATCTATCTGTCCACTTGTCCATCCATCTGTCCATCTACCTGGCCTTTTCTTCTCCTGTTCTCCTCCTCTCCTGAGAGGTAATGAATGGCTTCCCTCACTGCAGCGAATTCACCTGTTTCTGCTTCAGCCTTCCTCTGCCGCATTAAGTGGGGATTTATGGAGGCGGCTTCCCATTGAACAAAACCATTTGTCTTCCAGTTTGGTTTAACAGCACTCTTTATTCCCTGCAGATTTAAGGATAGGAGGCTGGGGCTGGGTGGGGAGGGGCAACACCATTAAGGGCTACGGCCCTCCCAATTTCTCTCACACTTACATTGGGAAGGCAAACAGCCCTGAGCGGTCTGCTCCTAAAGAGACCTTTGTGAATAGATAGATGCCTGATGGATCAAGTGGAGTGCTAACATGCAGGAGGACTGTCCCGTTTCTGGCTCTTTTACATGGCAGGAGCTGCTGGATTTCAAATGAGACTTAAAGTCAGAGCAGTTTTATTTCACACCTAAGAATAGAAATGTATAAATGAAATCAGAGGCAGTTCTGATACACAGGGGATATGCCAGATGTAACAGCAGGCCACAGAGACATTTGTCCCTGATAGTGAATCCATTACTGAATCCTTTATTGAAATTGAACCGACATACTGGAGACTCTCTAACATCATAACCTATAAAACTGTGATGTTTTATAATTATTCAGTGGCAGCATATTTGGGTGAATCTTTTAACTGCCAATGACTGTGTCATATGTAGCTGCATTAGCGTTTCATTACTTTGGAGATAGCTAGAAGATTCCTTAATGCCTCTCGACAGGCCATGATGTAATTACACTGTGTTTGTTGCAAGTCAACATGATAATTTGTGTTTCCAAGGGATCTGTCATACGCCCGGGACGCCGGGCGCATAAATGATTCAACCCCTCATAAATGTCCTGATTGAAAACAAGCTGTTGCCCAAACCAACTTAGCTATCTTGTAATCATGGCACCTTGTGACCTTCAAATACACAACCAAAAACAAAAAGAAAAAGAAAAAAAAATCTGTCCTGTGAAAATTCATCACGATGCTTGGTGCTGTAAGGCAGAATTATGCATGAAACTGTAAGAAAAGCTTACCTTTCATTTCTGCTCTCCCTCTGTGTGTGTATATGAGAGATCGAGATAGGGAGAGTATGATGTGCAGAGAGAGAGAGTTTACTGTGTGTGTGAGACTTCGCTGCAATCCCCCAGAGGCTGCCATTGTTGTCGAATTTACCCATTCCCACCCTCTGAGCTCGACCTAACAAGACTACACAACATCTGCATGGGGGCTGCAGAGTTTATGTACATGGTGGAGGCTCTGTTTGAGAGAGGCATGTGTGTGTGTGTGTGTTTGGGGGCGTTGATTTTTGTTTTTGACTATCTGTTTTGAAATCTGCGCGGTGGGCTGGGTATATTAAAGGCAGAGCGAGGTGTTCCTGCGTAGCCGCCGGGTCTGCTGCCCCTCTCTAGCATTCTGACTGTGACCCCAGCCTTCGGGTGTGTGTGTGTTTTCATTCTCTTTGTACACACTCTCTAAGATGTTTTCGCTCTCCTCCTCTTTTCTCCTCTTTTTTTCCCTCCTCCTCTCCTCCCTCCCTCCCTCCTCCTTGTGTTCCTTGCAGAACAGAGCCCCAGATACTGAAGATATTGCCCCTGGTTTATTTGGCCTGTCTCTGTCTCTCTTTTTCTCTCTTTCTCTTACCATATTTATCTCCTGATTCTCTTCTCTCATCTCCTTTCTTTTTCCCTTTTATTTATCTTCTGCAAGTCCTCTCACTTTGCGATCAATACGGTTTTCGCTTGAAGCCTCGCGGCCAATGTGAGAGCAGCTACGGGATTTTTGAAGTTAGAATGCTAAACATGTTAAACAGCCAAGATGTTTTGAAATTTGGGATCATTGGAGAGATGTTAAATGTCTGAATTTGTTTTTCCCAGTTCCCAGTAGCATACTGTACATGCATCAGATGTTATAGCTTTTTATCAGCTAACTTTGATCTTTCTGTAGCGTTTTATATAATATTTCTGATTCTTGCATTTGAATCTATTAGTGAATAACTAAATCTGGGATGTAGCAGTTATCGTTACAAAATGAACATGTGATATGCATATTTATATATTTATAAATTTACTTTGAAATCAGTTTGCTTCATTTGAAACCAACACTGCACCACCAGCTCTCTCTACTGTATGTGGATTTTTGCGTGATTCCTATAAAGTCTTAGTTGCGCTTTAAGGTGTAAAGATCAGTTCATAAAATACTCCAGTTAAAGGCTATCCCTGTGGTCTTTGAGTTTATTTTGAGGCAGTACAAGTGGCACGTGAGACCAATATTTGTCTGTGAATCCTTCAGCATGTCACTTTTTCTCTTTAGAATGGCTTTATGTGTCAAGGCTCCCTCCTCAGTCCCTGCCTCAACGCCCTCCTGATCACCTCCTCCTCCTCACCTGTCCTCCACTCACTCCCTGCAGCAGCTGCCTGCAATAACCAATCACTGTCATCAGAACTGTGGGCAGCCATGATGCAGCACACCTGTTTTCCATCTCCCTCCATAAAAGCCAGCTCCACACTCAACACCCTGCCAGATCGTTGCTTCAGCTCCAAGCAGTTTGGTTGGCCTCTGCACGTTCTGTTTGTGTTCACCTGCAACTGAGATCTAATCTCTTCTCCTGTACCTGCAGTCTCAGCTGGTCACGCTGCCTGGGCTCCTCGGTCACTCCTGTCCACCACCAAACTCTCTGAACCAGCGTTCACCTCGGGAGGAAGAGGTGTCTCGTCCCGGCCTGCCTCAGCCCGTCCTCGCTGCCCCAGCCTCTGGATCTCCAGGACTGCTAAAACCACTCTCTGCCGCTCACCCACCCCAGCGGAGAACAAAACCTGGACCGCCGGTCTCCGGTAGCCTGTCTGCCCCTTTTCCAGTCCGTAGTGAGTTCCTTAGTTAGAGTTTTTCCGGGTTTTAGTTTCACGTTGATTTAGTCCTTAGTTTCTGTCACTCGCTCCCCCTTAGTTCTGTTGACATACTTAATTTGTAACTAAATAAAATTAATTTCTGCTTGATCCTGCCGTGGGTCTGTGTGTTCTCGGCCTGGGTTCACCACCACCTCCGTGACATTATGTAGTATTATAAATCAAAAATCAGTAAAACTATGTGAGAAGCAATGACCAATGTATAGAAATATCCTATTTATCTTCAAAAACACATTGTTGTTTTTTCCTTACAGCATTATCCACATATGCTACACACTGTATTTACTTTGATATGGTATATTATATCTATGCATACAGAAAAATTATGTTTTTTGAAAGACTGTGACTTGAGGATCTGTATTTGGCAAGGTTTCATTATGTCAGTCTTGTGATGATCAGTGTGCGTTTGTCCTTCTCTCTGTTAGTCTGTCGTTCAGTCTGTGTGCAACATCACTCAAAAGCGGAGTACCGGATTCGGACGAAATTTACACAGAAGATCAGAAATGACACGAGCACCAAGTGATTAGATTTTGGCAGTGATGCAGCTTATAGTCTGGATCCATGGATTTGTTAAAGATTTCTGTATCATTGCAAGATAGCGGCACGGCGCCACTGTAACTGTGACAACAATTGACCACTGACCACTACGTCAGCTGCCTGCTGATGATCACATGATTGAGATCCCACTACAAATCAACCGCTGCGGACTTATTGGGATTTATCTTACATTATACAACGACTGAGCAGCCTTGGTGGAGTACTGTGCTCTCTGAGTGCTTTTCTTGTTAGTGATGTAACACAAATACATTTTTTTATTGCTTTGGTGTTTATCCTTTTTAGCCAACCAAACATATATTAGATATAGTAAATGGTCCACATTTAAATAACTTTTTTTTCTAACCTCTCAGGTAAGCACTTTACAGTGTTTTCTCATTCACACACACTCAGACACACTAATGGTGGTAGATGTGGCAGAACTCATCACCTTGGTAACCAAGAAAATAGAGAAGTATGATGTAGTAGGAAATGTGTTCACTTTAAAAGAGCCACAAATATTTTTACAGTTAAAGACCTCTTCTGAACATCTTTTTTTAAATTATTTGAACCTTGTTAATATGTCTACATGGTGTTTTTTTATTCGCTAGAAAACATGTTACGAGCACTAAAATCAGTCTGAAACTTCAGCCTTGAAACTCCAGTGCACCAATGACAGTCTCAACAACACAAATTCAGACTTCTAGTGTTTCATACCCAACAAACCTAAGAAACCAGTCGTGTAAACCTGCAGGGTGAGGCTCTCCACATCTTTATTCTTTTTAGATTGGATTAGATTCTTTATTGTCATTGTAGAAACATACAACGGAAGTTAAGTGCACCGTGCTTGATAAATGTATGAAAAGTAGAAAAATATTAAAAAGTGGAAAATGTTTGTTAAGTAGAAATATGTTACAAGAAGTAATAAATAGCACACATTTTGCATACACATACTCTCACACAGACACAATAAACATTCACTGTACACTGCACTCACAATGCCATCGTATGAATTGGTTTCCATTTTTAACATATAAGGCTGAATTACTCCACTACTACATCTTTTCAATTTTACAGTTTTTGAGTAGACTGGAATAGATCTCTACATTACAAAGGAGGCATGATAAGGTGAAAAACATTTAAACATTTGTTATTAGGGGGTAACCGGAGAGGGACTTCAAATTTTCATTTGCTTTCAGTATGTGGTTAGGTTTCAGAATATTTTCAGTGTTCCAGTGCACCTCAGCTACACGCACATCGATATTACAATCTACTCTTTTGCTATGTAAACTGCATGGATCACAACATGTGTCTACTGGTCACTCAGTTCAACACTTTGGTCCAAACCAAAAGATTCATGGTCCCCAGATGATGACGTCTACTGACTTTTCATCTCACACCAGCATGAGGTTTTATATTTGTGGTTTTGAAAGAGAAATCTAAAAACAAATATTAAACAGATTGCCTTAAAATTGGGTACAGGCCCTCATGTCTAATGAAGAATAGTAATGACTCTTAACTTTTCTTGGAACATCACTAAATGTTGATTCAAAACTTTGCCTTAAAATCAAATACCTGCAGAACTAATGGTACTTCAGTCACCATCAGCAATGGTTACTAAAAATACAATAGTGAACATGGTTTGCATTATACTCACTCAAAATCAGCATGTTAGCACTAGTATTAAGATCACAATATCATGGTGGGAGGAGATGGTAGAATGACTGTGGGCCCTTCATGTTGTATATATTGTTAGTGTAATGGGTAAATCTTTATATAATGCTTACATGCCAATGCTAAGTAGGGAACAGGTTAAAGTAAAGTGTTATCCAACATGGTTTCTATCGACTTAAAGATGCTGTGTGTGAACTGACAACGGATTGGAATTTTCCCTTGGCCAAATGCACTTCTGACCACCTTTGAAGCTGGGATTAGTTTGAGTTATCAGATCATTGTTGTGCACATTTACACGCAGATTCACGGTTCCTGTCTGACCTTAATTTGATTTCAACATAACCTGGGACACATTAGAGCCAGGTCTGAAGAAGGGCCTCTTTATTATCCTCTCTCTTGATCAGTCTCTCCACTCACTCCTTCCTCTTTGTTCTTGATTTTCTGCACCTGCTCCTCTCGCTCCTACTGTCGGATAGACGGGCGGAAGGCTGCTGCATCCCTGATGACTGTCATCATCATCGTCTGTCTGTCCGACCGGCGTTGACGAGCCAGGAAGGCAGCGAGCCAGCTAGCCAGACAGCAGGGCTGTGGAAACAAATGCAAACTGCCCCATGCCCCCTGTTCAAATCCAACTGGTACGATATGCAAACTTTTGAAATGAGAGAATATGAATTAGGTGTGTTTTCATCATTTGCGTTGGACATGAATACATCAGCTTGGTGAATGAATAAAACACGACCACCAACCAAGCAATAATTATTATTAAGTATCGGGCAAGTTGTTACTGTTCTATAGGGACAGATAATGTTTGCTGTTTTTCATGATTTTATCCAAGAGAAGCAAGAATTTCACTGTGGAATATACTAAAGCATAACAATGATGTACAACTTATTTGGAGGTTGTGATGACCAGAATTCTTTCAAACAACAGTTTAGACATTTTTTTTCCTGACAAATGACTTCTGTATGGTCATGTATTTGACAAAAGCATACTCATTGCTATTTAAAGTAAGTCATTTACATTTTATAGCATGTTACTGTTAAAAAATATAGCTCCTTTAATCCAAGGAGAAAAATTCTTCGACATAAACCTGCATGTATAGATGTCTGTGTGGCATCCATGTGTGGCTCTAAGCTTTCTCATCCAGACTATTTATATGCACGCTCTTTCTGATGGACCACATGAGACAGGAGACAGAGAGGTAAACATCAAACCTCTTCTCTGGTGATCGTCAGCATAACACAGCTCCAGCGATCGTAGCGATTATTAAACATTGCGTTTTAAAGTGTGACATTAGGCGTGATGTAGAGAGGAACAAAGAGAGAAGAGTGAAGGAATGAGGATGGGGACGAGCGAGGCAGATGAGACTGAGGACTGACATGAGAGAAGGAGAGAGAGAGGGAGATTCAGGCATCAGTGCTTTTCCTCCAGGTGTCTTTGGCCTGCATGATTTCATCTGCGGGGCCATAATAAACTTCCTTAATGAAATAAGTAATTAACATATTATAATTGTGCAGCGGATGATTTTGACAGAGATCATTTTCCATATCTAATGCTATGCTAATTTAATCTGTTCCCCTCCTCTGCCCGACACGACCCTTTCTGTGATTAAGTTTCATGGCATCTCACTTTCGCTTTTCCTCACCTCTCCTTTTTTTTTTCTCCCCCCTGCAACCCGCCTCCACCCCCACCAATCCTCTCTTTTCTTTTACTTCCTTTCTCCGTCTCTTTCCCTCTTTCCCCAGTGATGGATTGACTCCTCGGCGGAGGTTCAGGGCCTTGTTGTTGTGGAGTTGCAGGCAGAGGGACGTGCACAGATGGCGGGGGAACTGGAGGCTGGGGGTGGAGGGTGGAGGCCTGGATCTGTATGTGTGGTCTGATCTCTCTCCGTCCTCCGCCTTCTCTGCATGGAAAAAAAAGAGCATGGATCAGGAAGCGTAGGAGGTGGGGGTAACAGCGCTGATTGAAATATAGCCATGGGCTGGTGGTCATGTGGACTTTCAGCCTTCATTGTTTTTGGCCTTGAGTGTGGTAATGTGAACTTATGGTTTCGAAGAAGGCAATTGATATCTGAAAAGCGTCACCCTTGTCATTGACAGTCTCTTCAGAAAGGTTTTGTAATCAAAAAGAGTTACACTTCCACTCGTAAAAAGACAGAATAAAGCATCTGGAGCAGATATATCAAAATGGAAAGTTTAAATGGATTCTGACTTTGACAACGGAAATGATACACTGCCAAATGTATTTCTGTATCAAACATTACATTTTGAGGAGACACTACATATCTCAATACAGTGGTCCTTTGGTGGAGACGGAGTACAGATGTACTGCATGTCATTAATTGAGTTATGACAGGCAAAATCAACCAACAGTAACAATGAGTGTTGAGAATGACAGTTTACCAGTTTGGTGCTGAATAAAGTGCCTCAACAACTATTGGACAGCTTGTTGCCAAGTTTTGTACAGATATTTATGGTCTCCATAAGATGAATTCTATTGACTTCGCTGATCCCCCTGCCTTTTCCTCAACAATGTGGTTTACAGTTGTAGTTTGGCTTGAAAATGTAGAATTTTCCTCCATCTCCTTCTCAACATGGACAGAAAAACTCAGACTTCCTTGATTTGTTTGAATTTATTGGTACTTCAGTTTGTATTTGCAACACTGTTGATATTCCCAGTCATACTAAATACCAAATATTGAAATGTTAATAAAATAAATTACAATGTTGAAAATGACAGACATTGTACCTGCTGAACATACATGTAGACGTTGTTGCTGCGAGTGCATTAGCAAGCTGGTGTCAGCACTTTGCCCAAAGCAGTGTTGTGGCGATTTGCTCTGTTATTAATGAATTAAATAATGGAAAAGGCTAACAGTGCAATAGGACACAGATAATAGACAATTATAGGTGGGATACTATATTCATAAATAAAAGACAAAGGAACCCATTTCTAATTATATCATTGATTATAGAAGAATTCCTATACTCTTCATTCATTGTGTTTGTAGAAACTCATTCATTCATTCATTTTGAACAACAAAGATTTAGAGTACATTAGCAGTATAGTATTTGTACATAAAAGCAAAATGCATGAAAGTCAAACTCGTATTCATAAAGTTTCATTGGATATGAACACTGAAAACATTATGATCTCCTGTAGTCCACAGTGTCTCTGAGAGAGGACAGAGGAATGGAGGGAGGAGTTTCAAGGAGACGGAGGGGTGGATGTGAAGAGTGGGAGGCGAGGGACGAATGAAATCAGCCAGCTGTGGTTTGATCCATCCCATGCGATGCAGGACCCCACTCCTTCACTCCATTTCTTTTCCTCTCTCTCTTCCACTTTCTCAGTCCCCAAAGTCTATGTCCTCTGGCTTCTCTGAGCAGAAGGAGGCACCCACTGGGGGCTCTCCATTTTCTGTCACCCATGAAATGATGCGTACAACACACCCCAACAAAACTCTCTCACCACCACCACACACACACACGCACCACTCTCACCCACTTCCCTTTATCCTAAATCCACAACTCCAGCATACAGACAAGAGAATCCCCCACCCTACACTCCGAGACAAAAAAAAAACAAAAAACTGTGTCTGCTGTCTTCTGCGTTCAGTTATAGGGACTGAACCACATAGGAGCTTCTGGGAGCCTCACTTTGTCAAAGAGATAACTAGTGTCATTTTTAAACATTTTCTAAATGCTTTTCCAACATTAATGATTTATGTTTCATGATGTCACACATCCAAATTTCAACTGCCACTTAGGAGATCATCAGATAAAGTCTTACTGTAACCTTGTCACATTTTATGTCACGTGCCGCATTTTTCGTGTTTTAAAATATATATATATATTTCAAGTATGACTTGGCCAGATGAGTGGACATCTCTCAGCTTGAATGAAATCATTCTGTACTACTATTACTACTATAGAAAACCTTTAAAATTGCCAAATATGTTGTCTTAATCAGTTTATTAATACGTCTAGTTTCCAGGACAATTAAGGTAACAGGATATCTCTTTGCTCATGTTCACAAAATGGTGCTACAAAGGAATGGTGAGTAGAACAAACAAGGGGAAAGAAGGGTAAATAATGTATAAGCAGTATTTTGTAAAACAATTTCCTCTATTCTAAGTTGAGCACACAAGAACAACTGAGATGTATAAATATTGTAGTGCAGAGAGGCTTTGTCTGCTTGAATACTCAGCTATACTGTATGATTGTGTGTGTGTGTGTCACTGTAAGTGTAGGCTAGTTTTAATACATTTGCGAAGTCCAAAAAACTGGGGCGCACACAATACTTGTGGGGACCAAAAGCTTTGAGGGGACTAAAATGCTGGACCCCACATAATGAACAAGCTGTTTGAGAATTAAGACTTAGTTTTGGGGTTCAGATTAGATTTAGGTTAGTGTTAGGGTTAGGTCTTGAGCTGTGGTTGTTAAAGTTAAGGTAATGGGCAGGTCAGTTGATTATGTCAGTGAAAGTCCCCACAAGGATAGAGAGGATGCATTTGTGCCTGTGTGTGTGTGTGTGTGTGTGTGTGTGTGTGTGTGTGTGTGTGTGTGTGTGTGTGTGTGTGTGTGTGTGTGTGTGTGTGTGTCGGAGAGAGTGGTCAGGTGGGGCAAATAGAGAATGAGTAATGTGAAAGAGCTCAGATGTGAACATGGCCAGTAACAATGAATGAGTGACGGGACACATGCCACTCGATAATGAGAGGTTCACACCTGCATCTTACCCTTTCCTTTCTGATACCAAGAGACCCCCCTACCCCCAGACTCCACCTTACACTTGCACACACATACACTAAGACTCCCACCCTCCAACGTACCACCGCCTTCACCCCTAGAGCGCCAAATGAAGGTTAAAACCTTCCTCCATGACAACTCCTCCACTGTGCCTGAGACATGGCAATAATAACAAGACAACAGTAAACATGCAGTCAAGCACCAATGATGCAGTCACCCTTTGGGCCAATCAGTATCTTGTTTTACAGCTGTAGAAAGGTCAAAGTTGTGAGTACTCAATGCAAATTGTATTTTCTTTGGTGTTCTAAATTGGATTGGTTGGCTGATGCAGTTCACACAGTCCACCAACACATGACTTCGTATCAATGTGTAGAAAAAATCACGTGTCAGTCAACCTGATCAGTGTTTTACTCGATTATCATATCTAACACACAGTACCATTTGTACATGAACAAACAACATTTTTGCTTACACATGCTCCAAATGGACAACCATGTCTCCCCAAAATTCAAATCAACGTGTTTTTGCCATTTATTTCATTGCTTTACTATTGCTCAGAAAATCATCATCATAGATGGTTCACAACTTGTCAGCCATGTTAAGCATGTTGTGAAAGAAAGTATTTTAATCGAAACTGTGCTTTTTTTCTTAAACTTAACCAGTAATTTAGGTGCCTAAACTTAACCAAGCTTTGAACAAGTAATTATTGTTGTGAACATGTCAAGGAACGCATGACATTTTCCAAAACCTAACCTCATAGTTTTGGTGCCTAACTCTACCAAAACCACAAGTGAAAATGACACTTGAGGAATAATTGTCCCACACAGGACACAAACCCCGATCTTTTGGGTAAAGTTGTGAAGTTATGCCTTCATCTGACTTTCTTACCCAGACTTTGTGGATCTTTCAAAATGCCTTTCCTACTATGTCACAGGTGAGAAAATACATTTGCCTAAGAACGGTAAAAGAGAATGCAGTTTTTGCTGTATAAAAATGTAATTTTTGAGAGACAGGAATGGAATAGATGGTGCAACTGTCAACACAAAAACACTGTAGCAGCACAGAGAACTGCAATATTGGTGCTGCGATGCACTGCAGAACCTTTTCAAAACTAAAATGTTAACACAATATGAGCACAGTGCATTCTGTCACTTTACAATATAACTTGAGACATCTGTTAAGATGTATATGAAAAAAATGCGACTCCCAGCAGTATGAAGCATATCACAATAAAATATACAGAAAGAAGAATGACCCTTCTCATAACCAGGGACTATTTTCTCTGTGATTGTGTCAAGCTGAGCACATACAGTATTTTCCCTTGTTTGAAATATCTTTCCTCTACACCAGCGACCTTTACAAACAACAGGTGCTAAAATTTAAAAAACACTGTAAAACTGAAATCAGTTGTGTCTGTTTCTACATCTTAATCCTTCTCATTTCATCTCTGAGACAGTGGCATCACTGGGACCAAATGGTAATTGAGGGCTGTCACCTCAGTCAAAAGAAAACATTATCCAGCATGGCAGTCTGTACACCTCAAGGACAAGAGTGTGTGAGGGAAAAAAAATGGACCATGTGTGTCTCGCTGGAAATCAGCTCTGTTTCTTAAGCTTGATTTGCATGAAAAAGTGCTCTGGAATGTCCCAATACATATAAAAATAATCAACACAAGACTGATTGACATGAAATGTATTAACTCTTGACTGTAAAGAGTGTGTATAAGATATTTTAAGACACATAATATACCAGTTTTAAGTATTTAATACACTCTGATATTATAATAAACCTAGTCCATTATAAGATCTAAGTGACATACTGTATATTGCAATGAAATATTACTTTCAATGTCTTTAACTCAACCGATTCCCACTAGTGTAGTCACTTGCCTGAATATTTTAAAAATATCTTTTAACCATACACAATTTCAATTTTTGAAAAGCAAATATTTGAGAAAAAATAACATTTCTAGCTACACATGAAACCTAAATATCATTTTATTCTTTTTTTTTCTTAACACCCCTTCCCACACCCAAAGCCATCTCTCAGTGTGTCTTTCCTCTTTATCTCTGTCTTACTGTTTCTCTCTGGCTCGACTGTGATGTTCATGGGGAGATCTCAACATCCCTAAATCATCATCAGAATGAGAAAGGAGTCCCAGGGCTAATGCAATGCAGATATGTTGTCTTTTGTGTCGGAATATGAGAAAAGGAATTTATGTGAGGCGCTCGGCAAGTCAGAATTCATTTCTTGCTCGAGCTTTTGCCCTGCAGTCAAACGTAAACTGACTGCAGACTCAGCTGGCTGACTGAGTGAGGACACACACAGACATGTGCATGCACACACGCTCACCCAGGCGCACACACACACACACACAAACACACACACACACAAACGTGCAAACTTAACCCACTCAATATACATGCATGGACTCCCTAAACACTCAGCACTTCCATGCACTTAAATTCAACACAATAGCCTTGTCTGTGTGCTCTGAGTGGCCTCTCCATCCTTGAGTGACAAGTGTACATGGGTGGCACAATGGCCGCCAATAATGTCCGGAGACCATGGTAACAATGGTCAGTCTCCAGGGAAATGTGGAGCCTCGCTGTCGCTGGCCTTCAGACATGAAAAGAGAACATTTCAGGTGGCTGTGAGGGAAAAAAAGAAGGAAAAAAAACACATTTTGTGCTAATCAACGTTGCCGCCGGCAAGCGCTTTGATAGGGAAAATGGATTCTGATCCTTGATTATAATATAGGGCACAATCTGAAACAGCTCAAACACACATGGAGCTTGAATAAGCAAGTAGAAAACCAAGAAAATTGTCTCTCCTTGACCATTAGTTACATCACTGTGATAATTTCTTAAACATCTAAGGAATAAACACGAGCACTCCTCACAGAAACAACACGTCTTTAATGTACACAGATTAAACATCTGATTTTGCAGAGTGCACGTGGGATGCATCAACCAAAGTGAACATCAAGGGGTGAATATTAACAATGAGCAGGTCTTGTTTCAAACAGCACGATGCTCTTTATGACTGTGCTGAAACATACCCTGGATGAACTTGACTGATGATGAAGACTGCTAAGAGGGACAGCTAACAATCTGTGTGTGTTTGTGTATAACGTGTGCGTGAGAGACAGACAGAGAGATGGGGGAGAGAGAGGGAGAGACAGGGAGACAGGGAGTGATGTACTCTTATCAGTCTTCCCAGTCCTCAGCAGCAGCAGATAAACAGAAGTGTGAAGGGCAGTTGCGCTGCAGGGGGCTGATTGACATGGCTGGCGCCCAAAGAATTACACACACACACACACACACACACACACACACACACACACACACACACACACACACACACACACACACACACATACACACACACATTTGCCTTTTGCCTTTTTCACTTGTGCAAATATCCACAAATGCATCATCTGGTAACTGTGAGTAACATATTCAGTATGACTGCATCCAACAGGAAAATTATAGGACTGAATCTACGAATTACTGGAATTACTTTCATTTAAATCAATCCAGCAAATGTTTCACTGATGAGCCAAAACATTATGACCACCCCTACTGTTGGTTCTCCGTGTGCAGCCAAAACAGCTCTGACCCAGTGAGGCGTGGGCTCTACAAGACCTCTGAAGGTGTGCTATGGTACCTGGGAGGAAGACATAAACAGCAGACGCTTTAAGCTGCACGGTGCAGCCGCTGTGCATCCGACTTATTCCAGAATATTGTCCAACACCCTATCTCTCTTCGGATCATTGTCAGCTGGTACTCACCACTTCACTGTTATGGAGATGCTGTGATCTGTTCATCTGGTCAGATCTGACTCATGTCATTGTGCTCAGATCTTTACACCTGCACAAATCTACCTACATCCAATGCACTGACTGTGAGAACAGACTGTTGACTTAGCATCTTGGAGCTTGGCATGATGTACAAAATAATGATTGCTATTATTATTATTACTTTATCTGTGAATGGTCATGATGTCTTGGATAATCAGAATGTATCACTGGCCAATAGCTCATCTTTGTGTGAATACTGTAAAAAAGAAGAAGAAGAAAAAGAAGAAACTGATCCAAACTATTGCTTCCCAATTTTTTTTGGACCTGTGTTGAAATGATCAGTAAACTAATTTTAACAAAGAGAGACTTCTTCCTGCTCCAACTGGTTTACTCGAATGTCCTTTAGGTTCTTGAACCTTCGAGAAACTGATAGGTAAGTTCACTTGTTTTACTAAAGCTCCTAGGACGGCTGCAAGTCTACACAGACTTCAGTTCCCAAATGGTTTTAAGACCTCACAAGAATAATTTGTTCGAAAAGTCAGAAGAAAACATAAACTGAATTTTTTATTTTATTTTCTGCCTTATTCCTTTGATCATATTTTCAACTTGTAAATCGATTTACAGGTTGGGAACTAATCACATTGTTTTGTGACAAACTAGACGTGATTTTAAGTGGCCTTCCACCTTTACAACTGCCTGCCATTGCCTAAAATTCTCTTATTTTCAACTCCTTTGAATCTTCTTCCTGATTTATGCTCTAAAGCAGTCCACCTTTCTCTCATAAAGCAGTAGTTTACTAGTGTTCTATCATAATGAATGATGTAAAATGCAGACTTGGTCTTGCTTCTCAATTAAATTATCTTAAAAATCATCATTTATTTATGTATCACACAAAAAAATACTTGTATCATCGTTCAGTTGTCCTGTACTGCAAAGGAAACGAGCCACATAAAAATAAGGTAATTTAAGCTATGCTGTGTGTGTATGAGTGAAGATAAACGGTACCTCAGTACCAGCAGCTGAAAGTAAATAGGGGATTAAAGCTGAGGGGAAGAAAAAAGGCCTGGCCCATGTCTCAGGGAGGACAGGGGAGAGTGGAAATGACTGGGAGAGTCTTGATGGACAGCCAGAGTGCACGTTGTGAGTGCATATTTATTTGAATTTGTGTGTTGATTTGTTTGTGTGCTTTTGCATGCACCGTGCACGTGCATGCACACCTTTGCATTTGCCACCTGCGTTTGTTCAGCATGCTTATGCATATTGGTTTGCATTCATGAACCAGAGTGTGTGCACGTTTTTTGTGTGTGTGTCTGTTAGCAGATTATTTAGCAGGCATGCCCCGTGGCTCCATGCTGTTCCACACCAAACAGTGAAACCAATACCTTTTTGTCACTGATAAAACTGGATGGCCAGAGATAGGCATGCATATTATCACACATGCACACCCTCCGCTCAGAGCTACCACGTGTGTGTGTGTGTGTGTGTGTGTGTGTGTGTGTGCATGCACCACGCTTACAGGGTTTTGCTTTGTGTGTTCTATCTGTGCATGTGCGTGAGTAATACACTCCTTCAAAGACACCATACACTCTCCCTCCTACTCTTCCACTTCCCCAGAGACAAAGTCCCAATTTCTCCATTGCCTGCAGTCAGTGAGAAAGATGTGTGTGTATTGAGGGGGGAGGAAAAGAGCGGGAGAGTAGCGAAAAGAAAACCCAGATGCTATCAGCCCACAGAGAGTCACCAGGGTCATTGTCATGTGTCAGTCAGTGTAACACAACTCTCCCTGATAAGCCGGCCGATTGCGGCGATTGGCCGCGATGGGTGACTGCGCGATACCGTTCTGTTCCGGCGCTCCTGACGAGACACGAAATTAACCCCCAGCGCTTTGCCGATAAACATCTAAAATGGTTTTGGGACCCCAGGGGCTAATGGGAAGCTATCAAAATATCAAATGTGCGTGACAAGCGGCACAAGGACCAGGTCTATCAAACACTCTCCTCTCCGAGTGTGATTTAACTGTGTCTTCCCACAAACCCTGGCCGCACAGCACTGAGAAATGAGCCACTCTCCTCCTCAGTCTCAACGTGAAGTGATATTTTAATAGACATTTATTTAACCAAACCAGTGTGAGGTTCTAGGTTTTAATTAGGTAAACAGCTCGTTGGGAGGAATCAATGGCAATCTGTTAATGAGGGTCGATCCGGGCTAATAGCTCAGGTCATTTATGTCTCACACCGTTTAAATTCTCTTGAAAAGGAGTCAATGTAGTCATCGTTTCCTGTCTTGTACAAGCTTTATAACAGATAGCTCTATCTTAGAGTAGAATATGTGCAGTGTGTACCTGTGTGTTTTTTGGGTCTGTATCCTTGGCGGGATATTTGAAGGACATGAGAGTCATAGCAGACAGAGAAGTCTGTGTATGTGTGTGTGTAGATGTGTCTCAGCTGGGTGACATGTGAAGGTGATGGGTGTCACCGGTGTCCCTGTCGTCCGAGGGCATGTCTCCGCCTGCTGGCTCTGACACCAGCCTGACTGACTTATGATCAGGATTTATCATCTTGATTTATGATGAGCCTGGTTTGTCCCCCTCACAGCCAGGAAGATGGGGATGTCTGAGGCTGTGTGTGTGTGTTTCTATATGTGTGAAAGCCTATCCGGCCGCAGAAATGATCCCCTTAACTGCAAAAACGCACCTTTAACAAGTCATTGATATTACATTCACCAACTGTGAGTGTACAAAATACCACTGCTCTCCCTCAGCAACTAGGAGGCACTGTTTTTTCTTTAGGTGTGAATATTTGTCATAATGAACGTGAAGCAGGGTGTTGCAGGAAGTGAAAATGATGCTCTAATGTTTCCCTAGATGAAAAAAGGTTATCGAATGCATTTTAAGACTGGAGGCTAATTGAAAAGACCTATTAAAATGTTTGAAAACTGTGAACACCAGGCCCAGACAGAGCACACAATGAATGCTGTCTGTCACCACGGCAAGCTATGAGTCATTTTCCCTTCATATTTTGCTGTAACAGGCAAGCAGAGTCTTGACTACTAAATGCCAGGCACAGGGACATGGGGGCTATTTAGTAAACATCTTTCAATTCCATGCCAGCCGGCCGGCCAAGCAGCCAGCCAGCCTCTTAGCTTCTCCCTTCAATGTTGGGATGCAGGGAAACAGGCCGTCTACAGACCCAGGGGATGGAGGGATGAGAGGGAAAAGAAAAGGAGGAGGAAGAAGAAGGGGGGGGGAGACAGAGAAAGAGAGAAGGAGGGCACTGGAACACATCCACAGATTAACCCTCATGGAGGAGATGGAAAATAGAGCGGAACTGAGCATGTGTGTGTGCAGAAACAGAAAGAGAGAGAGAGACAGCGGAAGGATGAACAGCGACATTCAGATGTGTCTGGGCACCACAACACAGGGGTGTCCATTTTATGTCTCTGCCATGCAATGGACATCAACACAAAAAGCAACAAATACGCACCTTTAATTCTACACTGAGACCCTCCACCCTTCCGTCTCGCCTTCAACACACCCGCCGTCCCTCCCGGCAGCCACCGCTAATCCTCCCCCTAAATAAAAGCAGCAGAGAAGGGAAGGGCAGGGCAGGAAGGAGGGGTGCAAAGTGGGGTTGATGTGTGCCAAACCTTCATCTATGGATATGGTGTAAAGTTCAGCATGTAGGGAAACACTGATTGTCTGACAGGAAGAAGTTTGTGTGCAAATTTGTCACATCTTAAGTCAAGGCTTATGACCAGAGTAAGGTTAAGATTTGGGACTAGTGACTAAGACAAATGTAAATTGGTGTAATGTAAGTGAAAGAAGTGTGTATGTGTGTTTATGCACCAAAATTCAGATGATAAACACATTCACAGAGCCGCAGCCGCAAAGACCTTTCTTCATTACTGCTTTAAAAGTGAACCAATAAGTAAGATTTTGACTTTTGCATTGAAATTTGAAGTTCATGAACCTAAATGATCTGTTTTGCTGTTGAATTTTAGTTGTGTTGTTCTCCAACATGCATCCTTATTCTCACTCACATGTATCAACACAGTGAACCACACCACAAACTCATTCAGCACTATTTAAAGTGTGTGTTATTTACGCCATTGTCGATCTGTCAGCTTGACAACAATATTCTTACATTCTACATTCTGTGCTATATCAAGGAAATTCTCATTAGGAGTTTGTATACTTGTCACAACAAGACCTTGCTGTCATTTAGCAGTAGAAGCAGATTTTTTTTAATAGCAAAAAAGAAAACAAACAAAAAACATGGAGAAGTCTGTCTGCGACCTTCAAGATATTAATCTTCGTGGGACAGCATGCACTGATGTGCAATTTGGCAGGTTTTCGGACCATCGTTTTTTTTAGCTATGGATAAAATCTCCTGACAAATGAGTGTCATTATAACAAGGATATTTTTAGAACCTTTACACCCAACAATAAACAAAACGCTGCTGCTGCTTTGCCTCATTTACGTGTGTAAACTAAACATTATGCTAAATGGGGCCTTAAGACAATCCTAAGATGTGTCCGTGATATGTGAAATGAGAATTTTTAAATATCATTCGGGTATTAGAAGTTGACATGTTAAACTATTAGTGAAAAAGGTGACTAATTCTGTTACATCCAGATTTCTAAAGTGCATGTTGTATCAAGATGGACACTGTGAACATATACAGTATAGTTTTTTATATCAAATGCTTAATGTGAAGAGTTTTGTAGGCATTCAACTGAATGTCATCACATGCAAAAGGATGATAAAATACTCCTTTATATGAGTGAAGAATGTAATGAAACCAAATATTAATGTTTTAATGATAATTATGCCATTCTTTATAAAACTTTTTATTGTCTTTATGTCATTAGAAGATCCTGCATCTTAACAGTTTATACTCTGGCATTAGTTTTAATATCCCTTCGCAGTATTACTGCTAGTATTTTCACTTGGTATTAATTTAATGGGCAGTAATCAAATAACGGATTAGGTCATTAAATTGCATAAGGCCTTATTCATCCTCACACAGCCACTTCCTACGCATAATGAATGTTTACTTGCCTTTGATATAAAGCTTTTGCTCGTATTGCAGATCACATGTTCCCCCGCTGTGGTGAAAGCTGCCGTGTGTGTGTGTGTGTGTGTGTGTGTGCGTGTGTGCATGTGCGTGTGTGCATGTTCGCTTGCTGTATCTGTAGTTGTGGAAACAGAGAGCACTGTACAGATCCAGATACGCAGTCAGATACACAGGGGAATAGCTGTGAGTGAGTACTGTTGGTTTGTTTGACAGGGACCTCTTACCCCTGTCTCTCACACCTCAGATAGAGAGAGACAAATACACCAGGATGGCAGATAGAGGCAGATAGCAGACGAGTGAAAGGGAGAGCAGAGAGAGAAAAAACATAAAGATAGACCACGAGGAGCTGAAGTCAGGCCTGGGGAATAGGAGGCATAGCATAAAGGAGCAAGAGCAAAGCGCCAAAGGAGGGGCGACAATAAAAGGGTTGAAGAGAGAAGGAGAGAATTAAGGGAGGAGAGGGGTTAGGGAGAAAGGGAGGGGGAAAGCGAGAGATAAGGAGGGAGAGAAAGCTTGGCACTGCACCGGGTAGTGGAGGGTTTATTATTCTCTGTAGCACTCAATCAAACGCCGGCCCTCTGAACAGAGAGCAATGCTGGCGAATCATCCTGGGGGCTTTCTCTCTCTCTCATCCCTCCCCCTCGCACTCCCCCGCTCTCTCCCTGTCTTTTTTTTCCTGCGGTGTATGAGTGCTATCCATCTGTCAGCTGTCAGTGCCAGTGAGAGATATACAGAGCTGTCACTTCGCGTCAGCCCGGGTTTGGGAGGGCCCTTTTTTTGCAGCTGCCGCTCTACACATAGTTTCCCTATGGCAGCACCGGAGTGCAGCTATTAAAGCACAAATACAAGCACACACACGCACACACACACACACACACACACACACACACACAAACAGTGACGCTAGACCGATGTATTGTTGTACCGATACTGGTCTTTAATTAAAGACTTGATATGAAGCACGGCATTGTTATCAGTGCAGGATAGAGGATGATTAATATTATTATTACTGTGGTAATTTAAATATACTGTCTTCTTAATACTGGCTTAATCCCTCAATTATTGAGGATTTTTTTTTTTGTTTTTGCTTTTTATCTTTTTGCAGCAAACTGTCGAATCTAACATCAGTCGTGAATACAAATTTAAAAAGTCACTCTCCATGTTGTAGAGAACCAAAGTGAAATGGCGCTCTGCTTCAGAGGTATGAAAACCCCGTTCAAAATCACACTGACCTTTAAGATAACTCAGATAATTAAAAACTCGCCTTGAAATAGGTCCTTATTCTCAACAGTATGTCCCGAGATTCTCTCCAATTCTGTTTCAGCCACCTTTAAGAACGCCATTTCCCATACGTCCTGGACCATCATGGTCTTTGGTAGAAAGGACAAGTCTACCGGCAGCTTTTATAGATAGCAGAGATTACAGCTAAAAAGTTGAAAAAATTCCGATAGACAAGAAATTTGGTCATCTTAGAATCAGATGAGTGCCTGGTCTGCGATGTTGGCAAAGTTTCATATGTGCTGAGTAGTTTTTTTAATCTAAAAATGACTTGTTTAGTAAGATTTTCTGTCTAATCTCACTTGGTGTGAATGTAATGTATAATCTGGGTTACGCAAGCCTTTAAATGATATTCTAACCCAAAAATATGTCTTTGTGTTTAATTCTGTGCTTTTATTACATGCTGGCACCTCATCAAAGTCCTCAACAAAAGCTGTTGGGTTTTGTGTATGTATGTGTCTGTAGCTGGCGTTAGTGGGGTTAAAACAAGAGGACTGCGCTGCCAAACTCTAAGGAGGTTGAAAGGATGGGATGGAGTGGTAGGTGCGGTTGGGATGGATATGTGAGTGCATGTGTGCATGCATGTGTGTGTATTTGTGCGTATGGGGGGGAGCAATTACACACATTAATTGCAGACCTCTGCTGACACGACTCAGGAAGAAGACATGAAGGCATGTGTTCTATGACAACAAGAGAAAAGGGGATGTGTGTAGCTTCCTTCCATGCCTTCCATTTGTATATGTTGACAAGATTGCTGGGTTTTTGTGCCTATTGTGCCACTCCTGCCATTCCAGCGCCAATTGTGTTGGGTTTTGGGGGCCTCGTTATTAGAGGGTGACAGTTTCTGGGCGGAAACAAACACGACTCCGACGATTAACACCGTGTCACCATGTCAGCTCATACTGTAATCCTGATATTCTGTCTATCGCACATGTGTGCAGCGCAGGGGAGGGGGAGGTGAGAGGAAGGGACAGCGAGAATATCATAGGAACAGAGAGGGAGGAAGAAAGAGGCATAGCCGAGATCCCATGAGAGACAGATAAAGCCGTGTCGTTCATCGAGGACATTGTGTACGTGGCGCTGTACTGTAATGCAATGTTAACATTCCTCCCAATCCCAGGCTCTCTGCGGGGAAGAGCAAGGCCTGCTGGGGGATCTGTTTAGTTGATCAGACGTGCCAGTGCTCTTGCCAGGGTAGAGAACAGACTAGAGTAGGATATAATAAGAGAGCAGGGCATGACAAACTAGGATGAGATAAAGGGTACTGCTGAGTAGAATAGCATTGTGAGGCTAAGCATGAATAACACCACAGACAAAGGACAATACGGCAGAGTATAGTCTGATCCCTGTTATGGATTAGAGTGGGAATGTGCTGGAATAGGGTATCATGGGTTAACCTAGCTGAGGAGAAGATGTCTAGTAGTCACTGTGGTGTAGTGGTGTCTTGGTAGGTGGGTATCAAACACCACTAGCAAGACAATACGACATATGGCCATGAGGCTAAAACCTTTTACTTGTGCCACGCAGCAGTTTACAGGGAAATATAGCACTTTCTACTGATGCTGACAGCTTTATTTTACACATAATTTAAGATTTTACATCCAAAAATGTGATGAGTTGATAAAATATGATGCATTCTATAGAGACTGCTTTGCTTGCGACTGTACAAAATTGTGAAAAACTGGTTCCATCACAGCTATACCATTAATATGCTACTTCCACATGACTTTCATTCATTCATTCATTCATTTTTAAAATGGGACAGTTTGTATTCATGTGCATTTCCATGTAAATACGAGAGATTGTAGCCATGTGCCTAATTTCCATCTCAAGTCTCATTGGCAGATCAAAGATAAAGAATAACATAAAACCATAACTGAACAAAGACATATAAAAAAGAAAAACAACAACAAGCGATAACACATAGTGAACTTAACAGACAAAAGCTGGGAGAACAAGGCAGCTACCAAGCACTAATTAATTAACATTTACACATGATTATATTGCAAATATCTCTTTGTTGCTATTGCACATATCCCTCTATCATTATTGCACATTGCTATACTACACTTATCCCTCTGTCACTGTAATGTAAGAGTCCACTACATATATCACTCTGACACTATTACATATAATTGTATTGCACATTTCCCATTGCCACTATTGTACATGATAATATTGCATATTTCTCTTAATCACTATTGCACAAATCCCCGTCTACATTACATATAATTACCCTATACATGTCCCTTCTAACACTATTGCTCATATCCCATCATCACTATCACTTATGATCCTTAAACACTATTACACATGACTATACTTCACCAGTAGGTATAACTCAGTACTGGATACTATACAGTAGAGCACCCACAGGGACAATTTTCTGAAATAGTAGATACTTTAAAGATCCCATGACATGTCTAGATGTTTTTTGTTTTCTGTGTTTTTTACATGCTAGAAGACATATCATAAACAAAATAGGCACTCAATGCCATGACAGAGCAAATCCATTTGGAAACTGCAACGTGGATTCAGACAGTTTCATATGCAACTAAACTAACAAACAAATGTGGTCAGTTTGCAGGATACAGTTTTTCTGTATCATTATTTTTCTTCAGAATTGGTTTTCAGTTCAATCATGTACGGCTAAATCACTCTAATACCATTTGTCATGGTATAGTAGGGCAGAGTCCTACATGGGCTGGTGTGCTCGGGCTGCAGCGAACAGCAAAGACGTAACAGATGATACAGACAAGGACTTCATAGAACCGCCCATTTCTGAAAGAGGCACTGGAGGTACATCTATAAAGGGATTATTTTCATGGAAAAAGCTTGCAAAAATATGGAAAAACATGAACAAATAAATAATTTTGATACACAAAGATGAGTTTTTAGGGATTTAATCAATGCCTGGGGAGAGAAGTACATATTTGCTTTCACTTTCACTTGCCATCTAGCATTTTCATGCTGCAGTGAATCTGCAGTCAATCATCTGAATATTTCCCCACTACTTATCAACAGCTTCCCATGTCCACAGGTTTAATGTTGATATCTAGTGTTACGTCCAATATTTCGCCGCTTTCTAGAGATTCATCTCCCACGAGTTCATTGTAATTATCGGTGAAAATGTTGGCAGGTGCTTTTCTTTTTTTTATTGACAAAAACTGAACGTGCACTGATATGTTTACTTCACATATATTTGTGTGAGCTATGAAGCTCCAGGTTATGGAATAAAATTTGGTAGGATGTCACACAGGATAGGGAATATTAAAATGGAATATAATTGATGGCGTATGGCAGGACAAGCTGGCTGCTTGATAGTCAGACTCTAATTGTTTCGTCCTTGGGCTTTGATTGGTGTGACAAAGACACAAAAAACAGCAGAGTGCGATAGGATGGGGTTGGATTGGACGTAAAAGGTTATTATTGCATTGGACACAGTAGCTTTGCAAAGGAAGGTGAAGCTAGGCCAGTTTATCTACAGGCATTTTTCTATCAGATTGTAACTCAGCAGCACTCCAACTGCAACTCCAACGCCACTGCGGGCAGATTGGCTTCACCTTCACACTCTCAATCAGCTTTTCTATCATAGAGGTGTCACATTAACATACATGCATGCACACATGCCATACAAAATAGATGGCAACTTGCAGATGGGCATGTTTGTGTGCACGTAAACACACACACACACACACACACATGCTCTCTACCCCCTCCTCCAGCACCTCTCAAACCCATTATTGGCAGCAGTTCAGTGACGGCTGTGTGACTGCCAGTACTGCGGATCTGCTCCTGGAGCGAGCTCTCCCCATCAGCGCTGGCTTGATTACCCTGATGTATGCACACCCAGACACTTGACAATCTCTCAGCATTTACATATGCAGCCTCAGCACTCCACACTACTTCTGATGTGAGGTGTATGTGTGCGAAGGGGTGTGTTTGTGAGATTTACTATGCATGTGTGTGGCGGAGTGCGAGCGTTCACGAGGCGAGTGGGAGAAGATGAGGAGAAAGGAGGAGAGAAATGGCAGCTCTCGCTCGCTAAACGTAAAACAAACAAACTTTAATCCGACGCCGAGCCCCTGCTCTTCAAAGCCGAGACGGAAGTAAGAAAGAGAGAGAGAGAGCCGCCTCACCTAAGGGCGTGCAACGTCGTAAACACACAAACAGAGCGTTTACCAGCCGGCCCGTTATTCACTCTCATGTCAAACACATAGCACTCAGAACTAACTAACACACACACTACCGGGGATAGAGCCGTGTTAAAGCCCTCACAAAAGCCTGCACTTGACTGATGTTTTTCTTTCTTTTCAAATGAAAAATCATCATACAAACAACCCTCCCTCACCCCCAAACCTGATTCAAAAGGGCCTGCCTCTTGTTCTTTCTTTATTTCCATCTCTGTCAATGTGAGGGAAGTGTCGATGAGAGGCAGAAACAGAGAGAGAGAGAGCGAGAGAGGAGGTCTGGGGAGTTGCACTGTGTCGATCCTTTTTGGCTGGCGCTTCACAGGGAAACCGGGCTCGGCTGATCATCATTAAAACGCACACAACTTGACATGTTTATTTAATGGCTGCTCCCGGCAAAGACTGCAAGCTGCTGCTATCTCTCACCGTCACATGTTGATCTACCACCGTGCCATGTGTGACTGCGAGTGTATGGAAGAGAGAGAGTGTGAGTGTGTGTGTGTGTTGGCATTATTCTTTATGTGCCTTTAACTTCCTGTATTCTGTTTTGCATTACTGTATGTACAAACGGGACTCTGTTGCTCTGCTCTGTGCAAATAAAGTCAGGTCAGGCCACTGTGGCTTTGGATTAAGTGGATTGGAGTGATTGTTCCTCGTACCACTACAATATTTACACTAGATTTTACTGCGACTGAACATGCAATACAGATTTCCTGCCTTCCCAAAATCTCTAATCTAAACAGTCCGTGCCTTTAGTTAACATGCCAAAGCAGCACCACCCTGCTGCTCTCTTGATTTCTGCGGTTACTGACAGCTTCCGTAAATACCTTTGATGGCTTCAGATCACATTGGCCAACAATCCAAGAGTGCCACACAATGCATGAGAGAAGCGCACTGTGATCACAGAAGGAAGGATTTATTTATGTTCTGCAGTTAATGCAGTAGCAGGGTTAAAAGACTCACTGAATATGCCTCTGATTTTGTGCTGAAATCAATACACTGCTGGATTTTATTAAAGACACACATTTGAACAACTTGGAAATTATTTTATTTTTGTAATTTAAGCCAGTTGCTGTTTCTTGCTAGTCAAGCTTCTTGATCAGACTACATTGTAGATTACATGGAAATTGAGTCTAATAGCAACATCACCAAATGGCTTTTGTTTGTTGTTAATTCTATCAATGTGATGTCAATGAATGTACCTACAAGATATTCATTAAGTTTTTTTTAATTCAAAATATTTTTATTGTTTTTCACAAGGAAATATCAGTACATTTGTATAGATCAATGGCTCCCAAGGTCTTCTTAAACAAAAAACAAAATACAGAGACAACTATGGTGTGAGTCACTGTATAAAAGACATGTAAATGTGCATGTACGATATTTTTATACAGAGATAGATAATAATAATAATAGTAAAAGAAAAAGAAAATATGAATACATAAAAAAACAAAAACAAAACAAAAACAAACAAAAAAAACAACAAAAAAGAAAACACAACCTTTCCACCCACCCCACCACTGCTGAACAGAATGTTCACTCCAGGATATTTCATTAAGTTTTTAATTTGACTGTCACCATCTTGCTCTTTTGAAACTGGACATAATGAGCAAGAGGTAGATCTGACCGAGAATTTGGGGAGTCGCTATGGTTGCAACCTGTCAGTCAAAATGTAGCCCTGCCCTAAAGAATACTCTGCTTTATTGTTGATTTTCCTTTTAATGGCACCACAATTTACAAAATCAACAACATGTTGTATTAAACTAAACTTGAAACTAGCAGTTGAGGCCATGAGCTTGTTAGGAAGATGGTTCCTGAGGTAGCAACTGAAATGAGAAGTTGGGTTATTTTCTCCTAGATTTCTATTCTTCTTTCTACCAGAGGAGTCACCCCCTGCTGGCTGTTAGAGAAAATGCAAATTTAAGATTTAAAGGCTACATCCATCTTTTATATACAGTCTATGGAGCACATATGGAGGAACACTAGGATTCATTTGATCATTCCCATTGTTGTTTCTGGCCTGGTAAATTAAACTCCAGTTTTCACTCTTCTCTTAGCTCTTTCTCAGGCTCCACCAGCTGCCAAATGTTCAACCGTGTCCACCAAAAGATTAACTTTGCATTCTGTAAGCAAATAGACAGTTCAATGAACAACGCAAAAATGTTTCTTGGAAGTGAGAACTGCAGCATTAGTCATAATTCTTCACATTACTGAACTCTTTTTGTCAGGAAAATACAATCAGCTTTAAGGACATTTTTAAATACAAATTAGAGAGAGAACACTGGCAAAATGATAAAGCGAAAGCTGATACTTACAATGAAGCCAAAACAAAATACAGAAGATAGTCAGGCATGGACCTCCTGCCATGGAATTTAAAAATACACCAAATAACAGACTGTAACTAACAGTTTATGATGTTATCCCCAAACATTGGTTTAACCTATTTGTTAGAGCAGTCAGTGAAACAAAAAATAAGAGAACAAAATGTAATGTTTATCGAGGGCTTGTGGGTGAACCAGTAAAGAGAAAAGAGGAGCGAGTGAAGAGAGGATCAGAAGTATAGAACAGAGCATATGTGTGTGTGAGTGAGTGAGAGACTGCAGGGTGGATTAAGGCGACACACTTCCTTTTTTGTTTGTTTGCGTGTGTAAACGCAGTTTTGATGAAATATTAATGGTGCCTTCCAAAATGCCTTGTAAAGGATCCTCTGTCTTTGACTTCTCCATCTGTAGCACCTCAGGTAGGCATTTAGTATGCCGTTCTTTCTGTCATGAGGGAACCGGCAACCCTCCATGTGTCAGACTGTCAGCGCAAATCCGCCGCCACCCCGCCCCCTCCACCACCTCTGTGACACACCTTTAGTCCCACAGTCTGGGAGCCGGCAGCCCCACCCATCCACCTACCTAATCGCCAGCCAACACTCTGGCAACCAAACTTTTTCACAAAGGAAACATTTGTTGTTGCACTTTTATGATGACAGGCACGCATCAAATGAATGATACAATAGAGGACTCGTCTGAGTGACGGATGCGTTTTGACATTTCGTTCACATTTCCTGATGGAAATCTTCTTTTCTTCTCGCCAAATAAACTCAGACGTGCTTTCTTCTGAGGTGGATCAGGTTGACGAGGAGCCTGATGATATTGATTGCACTTCAGAGAGCGGCTTGATTGGCAGCTGCCAAGGATCTAAGGCTCTTATCCCACCGGTGCACCCACCCAAGCATCGTCCCAGAGCCCCCGCAGAGGAATCAGATACACCAACGGTCCCTCATCTCGCTGCACTTCGGCTAATGCTGCCTGACTGAGGAAGGGTAAATGATAGCACTTGTCGACAAACAAGAGCCTTGCTTGTGGTTTGGCCATGAGAACCTTGTGTTGGGGGAAGGAATAAACGGCTAAAACCTCGAACATCCATTGGTGTTTAGTGTCTTGTGATGATGGTGGACTCTGTGAACTACCTGTCAATCAGTCACCCGGTTGTAATTACAAAGGTGAGGCGTCCCACAGTGTCATCATAGTGGTCAGTCAGACACCCACAAGGCTTCCTGTCACAGGGAATGGCTAATTATAGTTCGTACAATACATGTTGCTTTGGCACGGCGGGCTTCATAATAGGCCTCATTTATAACACAGACAAACGCATTTCAATCTTGTGACTTGAGGCTGTGGGGCAGGAGCAAAGAAAGTTTTCTTTCTTTCTTCTTCCGCATGTGAGCATGAACATTTGTTGTTGTAATTTATGTGTTTTCAACAGAGATGGATGAAGTATTTCCCTGCCCCCAAGCCTCATTCAAAGATAGCATTAAAAATATTTATACAGTATATATTTACAAAGAGAGAAAAAAAGATGGTGACTGTTGCCCGAGGAGGTATGGTTGTCATAAAAAAAAGCTGGGTTGGGATTTGTTGGTGTCACTCAATAAATCAGTGGGAGTTTAATTACCAGCCTGGTGTGGAGGAGCCGTGACAAGCAAAATGTGTGTGTGTAGCTCTGTGTGTGTGTGTTATTGCAGGTTGAGAGTGGAGAAGCTGTGACAGGCACTAGCTCTGTGAGTTAGCATTCCTCCTGGGCCAGACCCTACCAAAAGCCTGACAGGGCAGAGCTACAAACTCACACACGCATACAGGGTTGTACCATTCTTCACAGGAGGGGTGGGATAGGTGTGGAGACTGAGGGGTCCGCTTGCAGCTCAGACTAATCCCCCTCTCTGCCCCGCACACCATCTCCACCTCCTCCTCCTTTTATGAACCGAGCGGGGTAGGAACTTTGGAAGCTAATCTCTGCCCCATAGTCCAGCGCACACCGACTCTGACCCGCAGCCCTATAATCCTGTAACCAGAGAAAAGGGCGAGGGATGTGGGGAGAGGAGAGAGAAAACAAAACAGGGAGACATGAGGAGAGAGAGGGAGGCAGTAGGGGGTGACACATAAGAGACGGGACATGAAGCGAACAGAGATGTAATGTTACATAAACACGGAACACAAACTCCAAATCATTGCTATACCTTCGCTGACATTTGAATGTTGCTCCTGTGTTGTTAGAGATACTACTAACGCATGACTTCAAATTAAATTACCGAACATTTCATTGGGATTTCTGTGTACAGACACGCTTGTCAGTTGAAGGAAAAGTGACATTTTTGCTTTGGCAATATTGTGCACGGATTCCAATAAGGCCTTGAACTGAACAAGAGGGTGCACCCATTCAGAAAAAGATAGAAAAAAAATAATCAGGAGAAAGTAGCAGGTGGAATAAAAGGGTGGCAGAGAGGCAAACCCAGGTTTGACAGAGGTAAGAGAGGTGACGATAAGCAATAGGTAATGTTTTTCTTCTCCAATTCCCTTTGAGGTAACATCCAACAATTTGAAGGTTCAATGGGCAAGATTACAGTTCTGCTGGAGATGAGTTAAAAATACAGGGTGACTTGTAACACTGTCTGCAGTGAGTGAATGACATACACACACACATACACACATACACACACACACACAGACACACACACACAGACGCCATCAGTGTGCTGCAGTGCCGTGCCCGCTGTTATTGGCTGTTTTCAACTGTAGCACGGATGGAAAGAGTCAGCATTACAGCTGTCAATTCAGATGGAGATCAGGTGGCGAGAATGAATGAGGAGACAGCAGATAGTGGCTCTGGTTTGTCTACACACACATGCACACACACAAACACACACAGAAGACATTAAAGTGTGCATGAATGAATGCCTGCAAAGGCATTCGCAGATGCTAACCCTTAAAAATAAATCCTAATTTAAATCCTCTTTTTCAGCCAAAGGATTCTACTGTCACTCGCTGATATTTACTGATCGCCGGTTTTTGTTCTGATTCTTTTGGAGCGCAAAAACAATGGCAGCTGCAAGGAGAGATATTTGTCTCATCATTCAGCACTTAAAGAATTTTTTTTTTTTTGACAAGCGAATATCTGCCAATATTTCACACAAGCTTTTCATGTTTTGCAATTGATACAATTCAAAGTGTTCAACAGACACACAAAGAGAGAAATTTCCCAAAGAGAGTAATTAATTTCCTGGCACCTCAGTTTGGGCGCTTGTAAGGCAAGTGAAACAATAAGCGTATGAAACAACACTCCACTGTACTGTAGATTTCAGTGCTAACAGACAGATGCCAATCTCTCTCCCTTCCTCTCCCTCTCTCTCCCCATGCTAGACATGTGTGCTAGTTGGCTGAGAGACATTAGCATTTGTTTTGCCCCCCATCCCATGTGCTAGAGCCTCAGGCGCAACAGTCAAAGAGACACCACCACCTCCCAATATCTCATCTCATCTCTCAGTATGCACGAGTGTGAATGTGAGACAGACAGTGAGCTCTACACTCGCACACATAAAACGCACACACTGTGGCTTTTTTTTTTTTTGATATGTGCCGTGTGATTTGTACAACTCCGATTTTTCCAATTTGCACGGCAATATTCATAAACACTGTGCATTTTACACGCTGCTTTGCTTTGGCAGCGCTCTTCTAATAGATACCAATGCCAGTCGAGACCTCACTTGTGTGTGTTTAAGCCGGTGCATGTCCACAATGTTGTGTGCATGTGTTAGTGCGCCCCCTAGCTCTCAGCTGAGGCCCATCCCCTTTTTTTTTCCTTCCTCTCTTCCTCCTGCTGTTCCTCTCTTGCCCTACATATCAGTCCCGGAGAGAATAGACCCGTCTAACACCCGGCTTCACAGAGACGCTGTTTTGTCATGTTTTATATCATTCTACTAATGGCAAAAAAAGCAGGTCCTCTGACTAAAGACTGCGGTATCCCTAAAGATCTCTGGTAACAAATGCTCTGCAAAAAAAAAAAAAAACAGAAAAAAAAATGTGACGACTCGCCTTAACTGAGCTCTCTGTTCTAAGCAGCAAAAAGCTCTTGTTTTGCAAACAGTCTGAGAATGGCTGCGTTTTTGGTTGGTGTTTTTTTGATCTGCATTTGTAATAAAGCAGAAAAAAACGACAGACAAGAGAGAAGAGAGGGAGAAGAGATAGGAAGAAGAGGGAGAGAGAGAAAGAGAGATCCAACAGATGGTAGATTTGGCGAGGCCGCTGCCATGCAGTTTATGTAAAAGCCTGTCTGGAAAGAGCACAGACCCTGAAGCATCTCTCACATATTGAGGAGTCACAATCATGGCCAGGCTGCAAAGTGAGATGCCCCTAATGTCGGTCATTATCGCAATACTACTGTGTTTCTTTATTCCATCACCTGGGAGAGTTTAGCAAATGAGAATATTGTTTCATGGAGTAAAATTACTGGATAATATTAAATCACTGTAAGACTCCAGAGTTTCAAAATTAGGTATATGTGGGTTAAACAAGTTGTGTGTTTTGTATGTTCATTTAAAAAAGCAAATTGTTCGCCCACAAAAAACCTAAAATGACTCACACAAACTACTATTTGGGGATTTTTCTTCAATCCCAGTATGCACAATAGCTTTCAAAACTAACTAAAATAAGTTATCATTTTCATCAGTTCATCTGCTGATTATTGTTCTATGCAGCATTTTAAAAGGCCGTTTTCTTCAACCAGCGTTTGAGAGGTTGGATCGAGAGCATGTTTTTCACTCCTTTTGCTTCAAAACTGATTTGAATCAATTATGATTTTATCAAAGCACCTGGTAATGCTTTGGTTGGAATGCTATTGTTTTCATTTGGTTTCAGGTTCGACCACAGAAACTCCAATAAATGTCCCCAAATGACCCATATTATTGTTTTCAAATAATGATATAATTTGTTTGAATATTTGAGATGACAGTGTGGTCGGCCGGTGACAAAATGTTCAGCGTCTAGTGGGCGGACACACATCATCTCTGTCACACACACACCCAAACACACACACACACAACCATAGCCCCAAAATGACCTATTTGTGAGCATGTGTGACCTGCAACTGTCGATCAGTGCAAATTTGTGAGGCAATGAAGCATGCAGGAAAGTCCCGTCAGAGCAGAGGCTAGACATCACCCCCATCTCCTCAGCCCACGGTAAGTGTGTGTCTGTGTGTGTGTGTCTGTGCGTGTGTGTGTGTGTGTGTGTGTCTGTGTGTGTGTGTGTGTGTGTGTGGGTGTGGGTGGTTGGGTGGGGTAGGAGGGGGCGATGGGACAGTGTGGAAAAAAGCACCATGAATGTAAAAAAGCAAAGGGGAAGTGAGGATGTAAGAAGGGCGAGTGAGGAAGAGGAGCGGTAGAACTCTGCCACTGCGAGTGAAGCTCATCAAACAGTGTGATTTAATGTCATCTGCCGGCTCACTAAAGCCCCCTCTATCCCTGAAACGCTGAAAAAAAAGGACTTCTATTCAAGCCGGCATATTTTTATTCCTCCTCTTCTCTCTCATTTCACATGGGCTGCAGATGCCTTAATTGTGCTCGCTCTTCAAGGCAGCCTTTTCACTTGCTCTTGATAAGTCTTTGATATTCTGTGCTTCACTAATTGTAGTCGCTGCAGTACATCTATCTTTTTTCAATTTCCTGATAATTAGCCTCTAACTCTTTCATCTGTCTTTTCAAGTGCACTAAATCTCCTTCTCTAATGAAAGTTACACTGAACCCAACAAGGTTGACGGCTGGTAAAGAAAAAAGAAAAAAAAAGAAAAAACACTGACGTCTCTCTCCCTCTATCTCTCTCCCCCCCCCTCTCTCTCTCTCGCCGTGGGCAGGCCCTGTCCTTGGGTTTCCAACGTGAAAATATTCAACCAAAAGAACACAGGAGCCGTTTAATAAGAACATGCTTCAAAATGACTCCGGTTTAATGGATAGGAGATGTGAGGTGAGTGGAAGAGCTAACCTGGAGCGATCTGCTAAAAAGATCAAAAAACTCAGAAATCACTCAAAGCCACTGCTGCACTCCCAAAAGACTGCAGTCATATCGAGAGGCTCGGAGTAATGAGCTAGATTGAAATATTGCTGAGAAGGAGGGGGGGTGGAGGGGGGTATGTTATGTATATGATAACATATTAGCACAGCATCATCTGAGTGTGACAGCCTAGTTTGTACTCCAGAGCCCACCCTCAACTTCTAGCTTTGGCAAAAAAAAAAAAAAAGAAAGTATTCTTCCTGCGTATTCAAAAGCAGAAATCAGAGCGGCAAGGATAAAAAAGCAAAGAGAGGTAGGCCAAGATAAAGGCTATTTGAAGTACAAGGAGTGTTGCTCTAATAGTTTTATGTCTTTTGATTCAGTGTTTCGATGGTGGAAATGTGTTATTGAGAGCTTTGCTAAGAGTAAAAGCAAACACGGACACGGCGCGAGAGGAGAGCGGAGAGGAGGAGAAGAAAAAACAGGCATCAAAATTGATTTTTCAATCATGCTTGCTGTTTCAAGAGGGCGTCACATGTTCTAATGACCTCATCCCTCTTGTAGTGATGTGAGTTATTTCACACCGGGCCATTTTAAACTAAGAGGAGTAAGGTGGCGGGCAGGCGGGTGGGTGGGAGTTGTGTGGGTGGTGGTGGTGGTGGGGTTAGTGCTGCTGCTAAGTAGGGCTCAAAGCGGTGAGGGGTGGTAAAGAGGAGAGGCGGGGTGGGCTAAGGGAATGGTTAACAGGGTCATTTAGATTGGATGGGAGATCGATACTGAGAGGTAGAGAGGAGGTGCATCTCTGTCACTGTGATGTGTGGCTTCTGTGTGATTGTTCTGCAGATTACGTACAAGGGAGGGGAAAAAGAAGGGAAGTGCTGTCTGTGCGTGTGTGTGTGTGTGTGTGTGTGTGTGTGTGTGTGTGTGTGTGTGTGTGTGTGTGTGTGTGTGTGCGTGTGTTGGGAACAATCATGTCATCGTCCTCCAGTGATTTAAAACACATTTCATGTTTTTTTTTGTTTGATATTCTATCCCTGCAGAGGAGGAAATGAAATGCACTGTGCAGTGAATGTTAAGCTTATCAGTTTTCTTTAAAGATTATCCCTCTTTCTTTTTTAGTTGGGGGGTATGGAAAAGTCACTGACACTGAGATGATTACCAGTGACCAGTCTATCCAGGCATCTAAAGGCAGATCTGATGAAGAGATGCAAATTAAATCAGGTCCACTGATAAAATATTTGTCGTCAGATGTGATGAGACAGAAGACAAGTAGCTTTCAGGATGAGGGGTCAGAGGTTGAAAGGCAGAATTAGACAATTTGGTAATACAGTATGCTCCTTCTCTGCTCCAGTGTCTGCAAAGATGCTTTTGAGCAAATCTCTGAACTAAGTTGCATGAAAAAAATGGTAAATTGACCTTTGAGTTTGTTCGTGACAGACTGTAACTGGAAATATGTGGGTATAGATAATGCATGACCGGAACCCTTAGAGTAGGAATATGTTAATGCATGTGAGGCAGTTCAGCAGTCCTTAGATTATTGTGCTATGCCTGAATGTTGTGCTTATGTGTTTTTTTTCTTCTCATGTTGTAGTGTGTTTGTTTGTACGTGTGTCTTCCTGTTGCATGCAGCTGTTTGTGCTTCAGTGCTGCCAGGAGCATTTCCTGCAGCATCCTTCGCAGCAAGCATGCAAGGACTGGAGGTAGAAGTGTTCGCACAGCATCAGCAGAAGGAAAAAAAATAATAGGAGAGGATCATAGCAGGAAGCAGATCTCTTCATGATGTGATATCCCACATTCAGGCTGGTATTTTTCTAACTTGGTACAAATGCACACAATTGCAGATGTATTTTAAAATTTTTAAATCGCTGTAAATGATGTCAATAACCTCACTGATATGACATGAGGTAAAGCTAGTATGTAATGTACCTCTAGTTTATCATGTGTCGAGTCGACAAATATTTTAAATCTTTCTTCAAACCCAAAATGTTTGTTGGATAATGTCTGGGATTTTAAGGTAAAGCATTGTTCATGTTAGTTCTCTGAAATCCAAAAGATAAGTGATAATGAAACAAGCCGTTCAAATTTAAAACTTTAAGTTACTTTATTATCTTTTGTAGAATCGTAATAATGTTCCACCTGGGATCTTTCTGCATGGAGTTTGCATGTTCTCCTTGTGCATGTGTGGGTTTTCTCCAGGTTCTCCAGCTTCCTCCCACAGTCCAAAAATATGCTGAGGTTAAGTGGTAACTCTAAATTGTCTGTAGGTGTGAATGTGAGTGTGATTGTTTGTCTCTATGTGTAACCCTGTGATAAACTGGTGACCTGTCCAGGTGTTCCCTTGTTTTGCCCTCAGTCAGCTGGGATAGACTCTAGCCCCCCTGTGATAAAAAGTGGGATAAAGAGTTGTATAGATAATGGATGGATGGATAATCGTCCTCCAACCACGCACAATAACAGTCGTCACAACTTACAGCACCTCGACATGACCTTAGAAAAACACAAAAAATAAAATTCTATGTGAATAGCCGCTTTACATCACTTTATTTTTTAATTAAAAATGTATTTCTACCCTTTTCTGCGAGCAGCCATACGTCAACAATGAATTGCTGCTTGAAAATATGCACTTAATGAATCTGGAGCACTAGCATTTCAATGATAGAAAGACTGTCATGGAAAACAAATAAAATACAATCAAGCGGTACCTCAGTGTTCCCTGTAGGGACACTGTGTGCTCTTTGGGCTTCACAGAGGTCAGAGGTCAGGGTCAGCAGCAGAGCAGCTTGTAGGGACTCAGTGTGTTGATCAAAGGCCCGTCTGCAGGCAGGATGCCTGCTGACACAGCTGCTTAGATCCAACTGAAGGACATTCTCTGTAAACACATGAAGAAAAACACGACGCGCTAACTGACTCGAATGTTTCTCTATTTGTTCCTACTTGTTCTGCGTGGCCTCGACTTTACGGTTGAAAAGCCTGAGAATTATGTGGAAAGAAAAGAAAGTAATTGTTTTAACAGCTAATACATGGTTTCTGTATTTACAGAGCAGGATAGAGATGTGTATGTAACACCATGGAGCACTGATAAAGCTGTTTTATTAACTGTGCTGCCCACAGTTGTCACTTCTCAGTCTCAGTTTTGGTAGTTATCAGCTACACTCCTGCAAGTGGTCGCTTTTTAATATAGCCTGGAGTTGGACAGAAAACTGCATTTTATTAGTATGCACATTGGACACGGAAAAATCTGCAGAAAGATCAAAAATTAGGCACATTAGTATCTACTGATGAAATAAAGGGCATCAGACCGAATGCGGTGAAGAAGGCATGGGGTTATTTTTCTTGAGAGGCCACTGTTTTTTGTAGAATTTTGTATTTTCCCTGGTAAAATACATTTTATAAAAAATCTGAATATAACCATCTAAATTCATTCACAAAGAAACATCCCAAGTGACTTAATATCATCCAAGTGGCAGAATCATGTGAATGTGTTTTACTGGATCATATAGCATCTTCTCCAATATCATGTGGCTAAAGGCTTAATCTGTTTGTAGGTCTTGTTATTTTCTCTCAGCCCCTCCCATATCTCTGCTAAAGTGGCTCAGCTCTTAAATCAAAATAGCAGGAGGAGGAGAATGGGGAGGAGTGGGGGTAACAGGAAACACAGCTCTCATCTCTTAAACTCTCTCTCCCTGTTTCGAGGACTTGGATGTGACATATTTAGTTTTTTTTTTATGCTTGTCCTTCTGCCTGTGCTGGGATGTGGGAGGCGGATCAGATATCAGTGCCTTGGGTGTTCGCCAGCGCCGCTCGTTCATCATGGGCCGCCCTCCCTCCCTCCAGGGCTTCTGGGAAACGATGGACGGATGGAGGGATGGACGGCCAGGGATGACAGGTGTTCTTTTTCAGAAAAAAAACTCCACCACAAAACAAGAAAAAAACACAGCTATCAGGTGCTCAAAACTCCAGCTCCCTGACGATCTAGGCTTCTGTAATTTGATACAGGTTCCTGCAGCTCATTAGTGAATCTGGATCACAATGCTCTTTTATCATTCCCTCCGTTTTTTGGTTTTTTTTTTTTGTATTTTACAATAAAAGTATCCGACCACAGCAGGGATAAGTTCTGGCATTAGTTGACCATTTATTTTCATCATATTGCACAGTGTTTGTGGTTTTGGAAGTCCGGCGTGTTACTCAGTACACAAACTCAACCCATGTCTACTGCTATAATGAGGCTTTTTTTGGGGACTTAACTTTGAGGGACTCTGCAGGGACTCTGGCAAAGTCTGCGAGTGTGATGTCATTTGCAGCTGAAACTTTGTGACCTGCTCATATCAATGATATTTCTGGGGACTAAAGATGTTATTATCTGGTCAGTGTGATGAAGTCATGTCAAAAAGCATTTTCAGTTTGAAGGGAACACTGCTCCCTATGGTTCACTGGTTCAAACTTTGCCAGCTTTTTTCCCTGCAGTGATGAAAAATGAACTAAATTATAGCTTATAAATCCCCAAGATATCAAAGCAGCTGTTTTTAACTCTTAAAAGTGATTTAAAAAAACATGACACGCAGGAGGAAAATCAAACAAGAGCTTGTGACAGCTTTGATTGACAGTTTTCAACAGTGATTTTCCCACATGTGTAGAAAATCTGCGTTTGATGATACCAGATAAGTCGACATGCTGAAATGTCTGCAGAGTTCTTTGGAACATCTCGGAGAAGCATGATGAAATATGACACACTCATTTCAGGTTTGACATGAGGTCAAACTGTGTTAAACACACAGAGCTGACAACACCTGGTTGACAACTTGCCTGCCAAATGTCTATTTCCAAACTGACATATTGTATAAAGTCACCTCTCGGGTGCGTAATGTGCTGACAGTGTTCTGTAACCTTCGATCACTGGGTTTAAATGGAAAGCATGTGTGTGTGCAAGCTGCAAAGAAACTCACGCTAAAGGGCAGCAGACACTCATATCTATATATCGTCGTATTGATAAGGCACCACACAATTGTGCTCTAATTAACTTACCATATGGACGGTTTCTTAAAAAGTGGGTTGTGAAAAGTACAGTGTGAAATGTTGTGATGGTTTGTCACCAGGTGAACGCTCAAGATGTTGTGAACGCCAAGCGGCTATGAGAAAGAGAAAAAAAAGCGAGCTGTGCATGTCACGGCTTGATGGATAATTTTGTTACTCATTTTTGTGCTAACTTGGAATTTCTCAGGCCCCTTGAAAACACAGTAATTCAGACTAGCGAATAACAACTCGAGTGTCAAACTGAACTTTTGAGGACAAATAGCTGCATTTACTGTACGCCATTTTTTTCCCCCCACAGTTTTATTTGAGCTAATTTAATTTCTTTCTCAAGGGCGGGAAAACTAGCTGCCTCTTCGAACTTTCAGAGTATGTAATTTGGTGTAAAACAGTAGCACTTTAGGCGTTCTCCACCAGTGAAATTAAATGGGACCCTGCGGGGTTGTGTTGTGGGGTATTAAGTAATGTTTATTGATGTTTATTCTCCGAGGGAGCCGCGTGAAAAAAAATCACTCTTCAGCTTTGATTAATTTCCCCCCTTGCTCCACGTAAACGATGAAGCCGAAGCAAAATCGCTCTTTAGCCATGACTAAGAGAGACTACAAGTTGAGCATCTCTCTTTTAAAAACCCCTCATGCTGTTTTATGTAAAAAATGGACTGTGACCATGAGGATTTTTTACTTTTTTTTAACTTTTTTTTTTGGAAAGATGATGACTGGAAGCCTGCAGCACGATTCATCACATTTGAATTTGAACAGCTGGTATGTCTTCTTTTTGCTTTTTGCTGATGGAATTCACATTTAACAAGACACTGGCCTGAGTCGGGCCAAATTCCATTTTGTTTTGTCATTACGACGAAAGGAAAACATGAAACCAATGTCGCCAGATTGTTTGATGCCATCAAAACAAATTCATTTAGTGTTTTATGTGATTTGTTTGCAATGAAGCTCCTTTATTTGGCAGTTTTTGATAAGAAATTTTATTAGAAGCAGGAAGTATAGTTAATTAGACTCCTGGGCAAAAGAGAAATGCAAACAAACGTGTGATTTTTTTATTGTTTTACAGGATAAGAAAGCTTCTTTAGCGCCTTTATTCACTTCCTTCAGGTTCACGGGGATATCTGAAGTGGAGCTACTGTTTGTTTCCTCTTTGAATCACCTTTTCCTAAGTGTTCCTGTGTGTTTCTGCTTGGCTGGCTGCAGGACTGACACCTCTCCCCAGATCCAAGCATGTTCAGTCGCCATCCTGCTTGCCCCCTGTGCCAGCCTGTCATCTTGCCTAACCCATCACTCTCTCACAGCACAACAAGTCCCTACCGTCTCACACACACACACACACACACACACACACACACACACACACACACACACACACACACTGGAGGTAACTTCTCCTCTTCACTCACTGATAATATAAAATGAAAGGCTTAAAGAAAACAATGACAGCGTTGCTATGACAACTTCAGGCTGAAGCCATACATTTTGATCCGTTTTTTCCCTCCTCTGCTCTTTAACAAGAATATGCGTCGAGACAAACCTTTCAACGTGCGTAAAATATGGAAGCAATGCACGGATACAAGTTGAGCACCACTTGGGAGGCAAATATTCTGTAACCTTGCTGGCTTTTATATACCGACCACTCTATGCTCCTCGGTCGCTATTTGTGGTAAAAGGTCTTATTTGATGTAAGCTATAAGCGATGAGAGGCTGCGCTTTACACTGAATTTAAAGAGCTAAGAGGTGCTGTTAGGCATTATGCGAAGCAGAATCAAGTCCTGGAAGCCGTTTTAAAATCACTGTGAAGCACTGCATTGAGTGGCTTATTGCTTTTATAAAACGACATTATACTGGTGCTATTCTTCTCTAGTATATTCCATGACAGGATTCATTAGCATGACTGTGCTGGACGTTTATTAAAATGCAGTCTGAGTCTCTATTTAGCAAGATTTGACTGCATTTTGATAACATATTTGTTGCAAATTGTATTTAAATTATTATCATTAAAACATTACTGTTCATATTGTCAAACTAAAACCTAACATTAATCAAATTACAAATAACATATGATGGGAACATACAACCTCTGATGATTGATTTTTACATTGCCAAATAAAAAATGCAATATCAATCATAGACTGCAACATTAATAAACAAGAAAAGCACTCAGAGAGTGCAGTACTGTGCCAAGGCTGCTCAGATGATGTATGATTTTGGACGGATGAAATCTTTAAAAAATTTGTGGCCCACGGTAGTGGATTTGTAGTAGGATCACAATCATGTGATCGTCAGCAGGCAGCTGACGTAGTGTTCACTTGTTGTCATGGTTACAGTGATGCTGTGCCACTATCTCACAATGATACACAAATCTTTAACAAATTCGTGGATCCAGACTATAAGCCGCATCACTGCCAAAATCTAATCACTTGGTCCTTGTGTCATTTCTGACCTTCCCTGAAAATTTCATCCAAATCTGTTATTTTGTTTTTGAGTAATGTTGCATACAGACAGACAGATAGACAAACAGACAGACAAGCCAACACTGATCGTCACATAACTTTGCCATGTTTCTTGGTGGAGTAATAATGAGATTTGTAGGTAAAATATGTAATTTCTGCTTATTGGCTGTCTATCAATTTATCTGTTGCTTTTCAGTGTGTCTTATAAATCTCATGAATCAACAAGTGATGATTTCAATGCAACAAATCTGTTCTTAAAACCAGCTTTTAATGAATAAACATGTGTGAGTGTTAGGTTTCTTCTTCTTTTGCCTTCTTTTGCCAAATATCTGCTGTCTTTACTGTCGACTGTCTCTTGAGTTTACTCTCATTTATGTGCCATATCCCGCTGAATTTGTATTCCTTAACCTGCTGCTTCATTTGTATTAGAACATCGTATCATCCATCTGCAGGTGAAAAAGCACCCACATGGCTAACACTGACATGTTTGGTAAATGTTGAGTAATGTGTGCTGTACGTGTCAATAAAGACAATAAAGAAAAGGGTGACTGGTACGTTCTGCCACGAGGCTGCTGAGCCTGCAGCAGATGCTCCCTCCTAAATCTCAAACACGCCCACATGAACCGGAAGGCCAGACAATAGTAGACAGCTGTGGTTGTGAGAGGCCAAACCTGCTAATGACCCCCTGTCATATTCATTAAGGAGCCTCCTCAGTGTCGCGTGGCTGCAGTGATTGTCGGGCAGTTTACCTCCTGTCGCTAACATCTGACAGACACTTACACCAATGTTGGTGCCTACAGGTGCTGGGATGCTAAGACATGTTATTTTCCTTCATCCTCATTTACCATTAAGATTTAACAAATGTTTTACCTTTGAAGCCTACAACAGTTTCTGGGTGTTTTATTTGGTCTTGTCACATTTTTTTTTCTGACTGTGCGTTAATGTAAAGTCTTGCATCTTTAGGGAAACCATACAACCATGGCCAATGCATTTAAGCTAGGATGCAATAAATCATTTAAAAAAGAGAAAAGAAAGTTTCTTAAATTTGTTTACATATGTATTTATTTATATAAAAAATTGAAAAAATAGCTGGAATCAACATGTACAAGGGTCATTCCAGAATTGGAGGGCATGATATTTCAAATAATCCATGTACAAAATACTAAAACATGCAGTTGTGTAAATCTGCTTGTCTTGAGACCAAATCTAAAAAAAAAACTATGAGAAAAGAATGTTTGAAAACATTTTTAAAATACCAAATAAATCTGGAGTTCCCCCTAAAATGACATTTTTCTCTTGTCCCACCCCCCTGATGACCAAATTGAATCTTAAATAAAACAGTTAAAATGAAATTTAAATCTCCTATTTTGGTATTGTTTTTTCATTTATGTCTCTTGTAATTGTGGGATTTTTTTTTTTTTTTAAATCAGCATAATATTTTAAATATTAGTTTTTATGCATGGAAAGTGTGTCCCACAACAACCCTGTTAACATAACCTTTTAGCTGGTAGAAGAAAACAGTGAATCACATGAAACACTGGAATTTACATCAAACAGTTTTCCTATAGAATGAGTAGAACAGAGCTATGTCCTCTCTTCTATTTTTCATATTTTCATAACATTGTCAGCTTTGATTGAATGTCTCACTGTGCCCTATGCAACCCTGTTATGCATATTATCAGGATCAGACAAATTATTTTGACTGTTTTCCATCAGTCAGTTTGTCCTCTTGGTCAGCAGTAACAGCTAAATATCTAGCTTCTACTGCTGAGAAGACGCTAACATTAGCATGGATTAGCAACCCTGTTACTGTGATTAGAGTAGGGTTAGCAAACAATAAATAAAATATGGAATAATACTTGTACCATTGATGTGTAAGCTGAGCCAATCAAGTCTTTGCTTTATTGCCTATTATTGATGAATGTGTAGCAGAAAATTGTAAAAGAGAAGGTTTATTTTTTTAAAATGTTGAAGTCTAAATGTCCTCCAATTCTGGAATGACCCACTATAAATATTTCACTACTTACTTACTTGTCTTACTACTTTCCTACTTTTTGTCACAGCTACAAACCAGGCATTTTCATATCGTTCTGCACATCATCTCTAGACTGTATCTTCCAATGACTTGCTGAAAACTTATTTAATGTAGTATTTTTGAGTGATGCTGCATTTATTTTATTGATCAAGTATGTTTATTTTGCTCCCAGTGTCACACATTTGTCGCCATACTTCTCTAATATCTGTATTTCTGCAGTACATCTAAAAAAAGTCCCAGACTTTGCTGGTTGCAGTTGAGTCACTCAGTTGTGCCATGGGGCACAGAACTTGTTTTTTTTTAAAGGGTCTGGTACAAATGGTTTATTTTGGGGGAATTTTTAAAAAGGCATGAAGAGTGAAGTGATTTTAAAGAAATATCACAACTTTAAGTTCAGGTTTAGATCATTTTCTCGACGGAACAGCACGTCACAAAGGATTATTTCAAAGACTGCTGGGAAGTTGAAAATCTGGCGATTCTTTCTGGTTTTGCAGTTTCTTGCTCTGATAAGGGCTGTAATCTTGACAGTCTTTTAAAGATAACAATCCTTTTAAACCCACTGGCAGAATTTGGTGTATAGAGGGTTAATATGAACTTTCTCTTCCTTAAAAAAAAGAATCAGATGTATTTTTAGAGAGATTTGTTCGCCTAATAAGACCTCCTTGTCCTTGTACTTGCATAATGGTAAGTAACCTCTTCTACACCACAAAAAGAAACAATGAAGACAGTGGCTGAGTAACTGCAGTACAAAGTCAGACTCCACAGCAACTGAAACTGCACCACATCCCACTTGAAGAGAGTTTCAAACTCTTCATTTGATAGAGGAAGAGAAAAAGTGCTAGTTGATGCATTATTTCTTGCAGGAGAGAGTTGCATCAGTCCTTCCACTTCTGACTGAAGTCAATAAGAGCCATGTTGCCTCATACCGTCCCTTCCCCCTAACCCTCAGCACACTGCATTGTGGGATATCCTGTTGGTTTATCTTCCTCTGCTGCTTGTCTGTTAGTTGTCTGAGCATCAGCCTTGTCCATGTTATGTTCTGCTCTTTCTCTCTCTGCCCTAAAAGAATGACGGGGCTGTGAAAGGCCCGGCTGTCACGATCCTTCAATAGCAGCCGGCTAATTGCTGACCCTAACAGGCCCAATTAGCACTTACAAGCTCGGCGCAGGGGCCCATGGGAGCCGTCTGCGCAGACATGGGGACGAGACGTGGCCACCGCTACAGCGTCTGAAGCACAAAGAGCGGCCACGCTGCTGCCGTGCGGCTCCTCTTCTTTCTATCTGCTTCTCTTGGCTTTATTACCCCTGCTGCCTCTCTCGCCATCTCTCTCCATCTCTTTCCATCTTTCACCCATCCTTTAGTCTCCGTCTACCCAGCTGGGCTCTTTGCTGAGGCCCCCAGAGCCCTCCTCAGAGAGATCCCTTGAAGTGCAGGGAATCAGAGGCAGAAGAGCGCTCTGGGAAAGCTGGCTGAGCGAGAAAAAGGGGCTCCAGCACTGAAGCTGGTATCACGACAGCAACAAGCGTGTAATCAGCCCTCTTTTTAAGTGGCTTCTCAAAGAGCATGAGGGCTAATGTGCACAACTTAGACTGATATTTTCGATAAAGCCCCACATTTAGAAACTGGCAAACATATCAAGCTGGCTGTTCCCTTTTGAGTGTGAAATGTGATAAAGACATACATCTCCCCACTGATAAGGAAAATGCGGGGAGGAGCTGGAGTGGTTGGCACACAAAAGAGGTCTGTCAAGACATTGGGAGTTTGGTGATTTTACAAGCCATAATTCTCCCACTAAAGGAGAAGAGAGAAGGAAAAAAAACGGAAGAAAAAAACTGCAGAGAGGAAGATGATTAACGTGAGCCGGACTGCTCGTCCCTCATCTATTCTGTTATCTTCATTATTTGGAAGGCATTAAAAGAGGCCAGGGATGGCAGCTCGGGGAGAGGGGCTCAGGAGGTGGGGGAAGTTCTATGTGCTGGGATACTAATTACAGTGTCCACTAATAGCGCCTCAAGTAAACCAGGCCAATGCATCTTGCTTGATGAGAACATGCATCAACCAGCTTAATTGAGAGTAAAATGAGGCAGGCGTGCCACAGGACCTATTAATCAACATTGATGAATGAAAGTGTAATTAGATGTGGAAATACAAAAAAGGGGGGGGGGAGGAAAAGCAATCGGTTAACTTAAAGTTAAGGCTACAGTTGTTAACTAACACGTTGCAATATTGTGCACATTAGGCTTTATCTTTCAGACACTGCCCAACTTTTTTCTACCCTGGAAAAATGTATAGGTAAGAATGTGTTTGCTGAGCCATCACTTTGATTACGTAGATATTGTACTTCCCGCACATTAATAGAGAGTATTGCTGCACCTGCAATACAGACTGCACCTGCTGCAAAATACACACTCCAGCCTAATTAGTTTATTCAAAGAAACTCCATCAACTATGGTACTTGATGCATTCTTCTCGCTTCTTCTTGATCTTTGCTAATATGGTCCACTCCCTGTTGTACCACCACTGCGACTTCCAGGACCGGATTAAGCAGGTGTGACACCTGAATTTGCTGAAGTATCCGTATGAATAAGGTCCCGTCCGTGGCAGTGGACTGGAGGCAAACAACCATCATCATTTTTTTAATTTAAGATGATCGTGTCAACACTTTCAAGGGTTACTTAATGTCATGAGACTTGGGATCTGCACGTGATGCAGCGTGACATATTCAGCCTTAATCTGTGTTTATTGTTCATCATATTTATCTTGTGTTGCAGCGTTTTCGCTCCCTGACATTGACATTCATTGCTGGTCCTGCGCAGCCCCATGAGCTATGTGAATAAACACAGCAAACACAACACCCTTGAAATGCCATAATCCCTTTTGTTTTGGTGGAGGCTCTTTTCGCTGTGTATGCAAGTGGGAAAGCCTCTCCGTCTTTACACACACACACACACACACACACACACACACACACATACACACGCTTACAAACACACACACACGTGCATACACATGGAGACATACAAACAAACTCGCAGGCGCAAATCAGCACACACACACACTCTTTCCTCTCTCTGCTCACTTTCCCTTTCAAAAGCTCTTATCTATTTATAGACTTTGATATGTAAACCTATGAAATCTTACCTCAGGCGAGACAATCAGGCCTGTTCTTCTTCAATCCGCTGGAATCAAAAGACAGAAAGGGGAACAAAAAAACTGATGAGAAAAGCGAAACACAAAAGAGACACAATGTAAGAAGACTGAGGCAGAGGCCTGGTTATAGTATAGGGTTGATAATTACAGCCAAAGACAAGGCAGATTAGAACGACACTTTCACCAAATGTTTCCTGAAGAGGAGACTGACAGAGGAAGCAATGTGTTTTATTTTTGAACCAAATGCTCGCATCTCTTTGCATTACAACAAGCAGGACGGCGTTGCTCTGCTGGTGGAGGATCTGTCATGGGATGGCGCTCCCGATATCGGAGACATGCCATAATGAAGTGGACACTGGGGGAAATAAATGCGGCAGATTTACCAAATTTGGTGAAGGGGAAGTCTAACGCAGCATAGCAGCGTGGGCCATGAGAGGTCAGCTCCATTTTCTCCTTCGCCCACTGACATCATCTAAAATGGCCTGGCTGAAATTAGCCTAACCCCCGGAATGACATATCTCTCCGCATAAGCCGTCTGGACGCAACGAGCGGCTGAACGCGAAATCCAAATCAACACATTGTTTTTACGATGTCAGAAGCAGCCAGGGAATGACCATCACTCTCTGGCTCGGGGATATTTGTTGTCAAGACGGTAGCTCGGCAAACGCTTTGAAATGATCTAATCCGGTGAATCTTGACTCGTTAGGGTCATTATGCAGGCTTGACCTCGTTCTGTAGGGATGGATCTGGGCACAGTGAAGGGGAAGCGCAGGCAGACAGGGCTGTCTGCAGAAACACGTGGAACTTCCTTCGTCAATAAGTGTGACGCATGTTGGCTTCAGAGACGGGTGGCTGCCTGGTGGAAGTAGCACGACACCCGTTGACTTTAAAGCCCTTTATGCCGCCGGCACGAAACAAGACAACACAGATACAGTCAGTTTTAGCAGGGGAGAAAAAAAAATCTTGCGGGGCTTAAGCGCACTGAACTGCATTTCTGTTCAAGAACAGGTCCTGCACTACAACACAGAACACTCCTCACTTCCTAATTACAGAAAACACAAGACACTAGCTACTGTATTGTATGTGTATGTAGCATTATGTAATAATTAAGGTGGAGTAGCATGCATGACATGAACATAATACTGTTCAGCACTGAAAAATGAAATACAACATTGTGTTTTTTTGCCATTTGGGGAGTGACAGAAGACATGGATTTAGAATAAATTTTATACATATGATACATAACATACATAATATAAGTTAAAGGTGTAATTTTATAAGGTGGTAATCAGAATAAATTCTTCAAATTAATATATTGCCAAAAAAGAAGTTTTTTTGAGTAGTGGGATGCAATTTTTAAAAATGTATCTAATTAATTAGAGGCTTTTTAATTAATTAACCGTGCTTAATTAATTAAAGCAATATTTGACACAATAGGCAAAGTTTTTCAATTCAAATAAATTTTGGTTGACGACTGAATTGATTAATAGACATATATGTGAAATTAAACAACAGAAATGTTTTTGTTTCATTTCTATTTATCTGTTCCTTTTTCATCTGTCTGCTACATTCACAGTTTACTGCAAAGTCCAATTACAGCAATTATATTCAACATTTTAAGACTTTTTGTAAACTCAAGCATTTTCAATGTCTTCTAAAGTGGTCTATTATGGGCTGGCTACACTGTTTGCTGGTACCAGGACTGTCGTAGCTAACATTAGCTCTGTTGCTAACAGCAACATGTTTTACACTGAGGTGATACCCAAAGCCCAACAAGCTTAATGCGGTCTCATCTTCCTTCAATGTTCACCAAACTTTCTCATGCTCTGATATCACTGTGTCCTGTGCTTCTTCTTCATGGCTGGAAAACAGACTTTAGGTTCATTACCGCCACCTACTGGGCTGGAGTGTGCATCAGTGTTACCAGTGTGCCAGAAATTAGGGAACTAAAGAATTAAATGCATTATTTTTTTAACGCGTTTTTTTCTGTAATTAATTAATTGGAATTAACACTTTAAAGTCCAGGACCTAGTTTTTTCCATCATTTAGCATATTGTATGTGCATGATTTGCTTTGATCTTAATATTCTTTGTGTACAGTGCAACCACAGTATATTTGTGCAGTGCAAACCTCTGCTTGCTCTCTGTGCCCAAAAATTTCACTAGATCAGCCTGTTTCCAGTACAGAAATTTAAAGCGGCCTGAAGGGTTTATATGTTCCAACTGCAAGAACTGTCCTCATAGAACCTCTTCCAGGATGGGAGCGAGTCTGCTGATTGGTTGAATTCAGAGAAGATAACTCATTTTCTGCCCTATGGATGTACTCGTCGAGTTCTCCACTCCAACAACACCCTCAACTTAAAATTCACCGTATAGGCAAATATAACAAACCCTCCACTGTTCTATTTCCTGCTCAAAGAACTGCAGTTACAGCCGGTAACTACAGCAACTAGTTAACATCACAGTCACAACTAAAACAGGAAGGCTGAAGCACTGATGACAGGGCCACTGGAAATGTTTGCACAAGCTTGCATATTTAAAATATGTCTATCACTTTGAGAGCAATTCTAATTATACTAAAAAGGCATATATTCTACAATCTGTAGTGAAATGCATTTTAACAAGTAAAGTTCCCAACATTAAATATAGTACTTGGTGTTAACAACTGAGTAAAGTTTTTACATTAAAATAATACACTACCATTTAACAGTTTGGAGTCACTCAGAAATGTGCGTATTTTTGAAAGAAAAGCAGTATTTCTCAGTGAAGATAACATTGAATTAATCAAAACTACAGTCTAGACATTGTTAATGTGGTAAATGACTTTTCTAGCTGGAAACAGCTGATTTTTAATGGAATATCTCCATAGGGGTACAGAGGAACATTTCCAGCAACCATCACTCCTGTGTTCTAATGCTGCATTGTGTTAACTAATGGTGCTGAAAGGCTCATTGATGATTAGAAAACCCTTGTACAATTATGTTAGTAGATGAATAAAAATGTGAGTTTACACGGAAAACATAAAATTGTCTGGATGACCCCAAACTTTTGAACAGTAGTGTATTATTTTAATGTAAAAACTTTACTCAATTGTTTACCACCAAGTACTATATTTAATGTTGGGAACTTTACTTGTTAAAATGCATTTCACTACAGATTGTAGAATATATGCCTTTTTAGTATAATTAGAACTGCTCTCAAAGTGATAGACATATTTTAAATATGCAAGCTTGTGCAAACATTTCCAGTGGCCCTGTCATCGGTGCTTCAGCCTTCCTGTTTTAGTTGTGACTGTGATGTTAACTAGTTGCTGTAGTTACCGGCTGTAACTGCAGTTCTAAGAGCAGGAAATAGAACAGTGGAGGGTTTGTTATATTTGCCTATACGGTGAATTTTAAGTTGGGGGTGTTGTTGGAGTGTATAAAATGCAATGCATTTTATACTTTAAAATGTCCATTATGAAGAGGAGTTCAAACTTGCAACAGTTTTAATACATCAAAAATGAGAAGTAATCCAACAATAAAATAATCTTACAAAATGAGTTTTTTTTTTTTTTCATACTGAAAGTGTATACTGGAGCTCCTGATCTTTGATGATTTAAACACTTCTTTCATTGCTGTAAAACTGTAATGTGTCACAATCTGACCTGAAAATTTGCAGTTAGTGCTTCCTTCATATAACTGTTGGTAAATGTTAATATTGTCTTAAAATGATAACTTGCTTGTGTTACATTCGTATTGTTTAATAAGTAATCTCTTCTGTTATCTTAGAATCCCTATGAGGACACAAGCATGGATACTAAAGATTCAGTTTCACTTTTTTATTTTTTTTTATTTTAACATAATTACTTAGCTCTGATAGAAATAAATTATCATGACACAAACAAAACATTCACAATGTCACATACCAGCCAGACAAACATGATAAACGATTGATCCGTCTGCTAATACACTGTTGATTTCAGCATCATCTCCATCACTGTACCCTTACATGGCCAAAGGAGGAGGCAATCCTCTCTGCTGTCTCCTTGTGTCTCAGAAATAATAAATACACTTTTTTTTTAATGGCTGACTTTATGTTGCTTTCGCAGCAGAGCTGTCGCTTGGGTAGTAACACTAAAGATGCAATCATGGCGGTCGGCGGGTGGAAGATGGACGAGTGAGCGGGACAGGTGGACAGGTGAGATAAGGAGGTTTTGTGAGAGGCAGTCAGGCCTGGATTTGTGTGGCTGTCCGCTGCCGGACGCTTAATAGCTGATGGCAAGCTGTGATTGTGATGAACATTTTAAATCTCTGGTCCAGTTTACCTTGACCTTTTTCCTTCTTCTCTTCTGTTGTATCACATTGCTGGTAGCTCATCTGTTGTGGAGTTAATGTCTTTGTTTCACTGTCAGTGCAGCGGTTTTTACAGGAATCAAAATGATGACATGTTTTACTGTCGCTATGGCTGGTTGTTCTTTTTACAACGATTATTGCTTTTAGCAGGTATTAAAGGCTCAGACCAGCCAGGCTACAAACATATTTTCTCATCTACCTCTACTGGTGTAATTTTAGGTTGGATGGGTTTTGAAATACTCTATTTTATCCTCCGGGGTGTATTTACAACAGCAGCATCTTTTTGTGGAAACCCACCCCTGCTATTCTGGGCAAGCAGTTCCCAAAAATAAAGAATTTCCTCCACTTGTGGCCACTCATCACAGCCAGAGTTAATTTTGCACCTGATTTTGTTTTAGTTATAGCCTTTTGACAAAAATGTATATTACTCCTATCTTATTTTCCCATTGTTACCTATTATTTGTGGGATGTAGTCAATAAAAATTCCATCCATCCATTATAGCTACACTGCTGAGTCCTCATTAGGGTCACAGGGGGGCTGGAGTCTATCCCAGCTGATGGAGGGAGAAGGCAGGGCTACATATACAGACAAACAAGCACACTACCATTCACACCTACAGACAATTTAGAATGATCAATTAACCTGAGCATGTTTTTGGACCGTGGCAGGAAGCCAGAGTACCTGGAGAAAACCCTCACATGCACAGGGAGAACATGCAAACTCCATCCCAGGAAGATCCCAGGAAGGCCGGGAGGCCAGCCGGGGATCTTTTAGCTGCAAAGTGACGGTGTTAACCACCAAGCCACTGTACAGCCCCCAACAAAAACTACAAAAACAAGAAATACACTTCTGTCCCAGTTCTTGACAGTGAAGTTTCATTCTGTCACACATTTGTAATTTCCATGTCTTTGAAGCTGTTATGATCCTGCTCCAGCCTCTGCCCTTCTTCCTCCTTTTCTCTTTTCTCCCATTGTTCCTCATCTGTTTGTTTTGACCTGTCTCTCTGTGGCTCCCTCTGTCTGTCTGTCACCTCTCCCTCATGTCTCTCTCTCTCTCTCCCTGTCTCTCTCCCTCCTGCTTCACCTGTTTCACCTGCCTGCACTCTGTTTGCTGAATGCTACAATGAGTTTCAGCTGCAGCAATCAGTTCACTCCATTCACCTGTTCTCCACCTCACCTCCACTATTTAAGCTCTGCCCCTTCATTCACTCCCTGCCGGATCATCGACCCACATACCCTTTGCTTTTGAACTCTGTTTTTGCACTCGGTTTTTGGACTCTGTTTTTCCCCTCCTCTGGATTTCCCTCACTTGGACTCAGCTGTTCTTTTGGATTCTCGCTAGCCCTGTTTTGTCCCCAGCCAGTAGCTCCAGTCTCATCTCTGTTCACCCCAGATTCCCCGAGCCTGCTTCCCTACCCCTTCTGTTCAGTTCCCCCATTTTGTAAGTACCCCTCCTTTGCTTAGTTTTGTTAGTTCTAGTTTAGTGATCTTCCGTTCTTGAATTCATAGTGTTTGTTAGTGGTTTGGTTTAGTCTGTTTTCCCCCCAATTCAGTTTTCCATTTATGTATTGTTTTAGTTCTCTGGTTAAATAAAAGCCTTTCTTTAAATCACACTTCTGCCAGCCTCTCTGTGTCTGCGCCTGGGTTCCCCAGCTCCCCCCATAACAGAAGCATTTTAAACTGAAAATATTAATCCTGAAACATACTTTTTACAGCAGCGCAAACGATCACTAGCTGCATTTATGAAAAGCACTTGTCAGTGTTACATTAGCTCACATTCCTGTCTCCCCATCATAATGCTCCTATACAACTAACCTGCATTCTCAAGTCTGTTTTTAGGGAAATTTGTGACACATCACAAACATGTTTCGAATCAAAATAATTTGCATTTTATTTTATTACTTCACTATCCCACCTCCTCAGCCAACCAGTCACATACTGGATGAAGCAGGACTTGTTATCAGTTTTTGTACTTTAACAAAGTACTTTTTACTTTGTTAAACCTAACCAAGTAGATTTGGTGCCTAAACTTAACTAAGCTTTTAGCTGGTAGTTATTAGGGTGAAAGCCTTTCCTACTACTTCATGCATGATATGAAATATAAAATTACAATTCTGGTAAACTGTGAAGGAGAATTAGAGTGAAATAATGTTTTTTATGACAATCCTAATATTGGCTTTATGACTAGTCAAATTGCTGAAAACAAAATATTTTGGGGTTTCAGAGGATACTGAAACAGGAGCTCAGCTTGTATGTTTTATTTGCCAGATGAATGCAGGCTGTTTGCACTAAAACAATAATTAGCTCACTGGTCCATCTTTCACACATAATCTACAAAACACACTGTCAACACTCTGCATAAGGAGTAGTTCTCTCAAAAAATTGGTGCCAGTGAACCACCTATAAACAGCAATCAGCTACATTTTTATAATAAGTTAACTGTACTACCATCAAATAATTAATTACCTCACATTGAGCATATGAAACCTTCCTCATTTCCCAGAATAAATGTTTGCTGTCACTTAAGCATTTCCCTTTTTAAGTTTGCTGTAGACCACAGGTTGTGTTCTGGTTTACATCTATGACTGTATGAACAGTGGAAGTACATGATAGTAAGCAGCTACAGCATCTGTGGCTGATCTGCTAAAAAAAAGAGAGAAACACAAACTTTATCCACGAAAAAAATTCCCAGAGAGAAGATGACAGTATTGGACACAGGCCACACTATTTGATTGAAGTGTCTTTGAAGTGTAGAGTAATTTATCCTAAGAATGAGGATGGAGAAACCATCCAAAAACAACACGGGTTTAACTGAAATTAGAATATTTCACGTCGTGTGAAACCGCTGCTACAAGTGGGGCAAATAAATGGTGTAAAGGGAATCTAAAATGCATAGCAGGTCTGTACATTTCCATTCCATACCACTCCATCTCTCACTGTTTAGCCTCTCTGAGAGAGATCGATGCTCTCTGGCCCGTTCTTTGATGAAAGAGTCATCCCTTTGTTTTCTATTGCTGGCGGATTTGAGCGAAGTTTGATGGATGTGGGTGGACTTGTCACATGTGGGTGTGTTGTCTCTTTGTTGTGTGAAATGGAGACAAAAGAAGAGGAGTGGATGAGAAGACTGTGATTTTTATCTCTGAAGTGCAAAAATGTTTCTCGGCGCAACACGGGAGGGAGTGGGAGAGAGATTAGAGCTGTTGAGGAACAAAAATAGATTGATCAGATAGCATGATAAGAATAACGAAGGGCTTTGTTTGTTAATTCTCATTGGAGTTTTTTTTTCTCTCTGTGTTGTGTTTAACATTTCCCTGATCTTCCCTTTTGTTTTTCCGTAGCATTCTGTTATTTCAGTGGTAAATATGGAAACGTCTGTATTTACACCTTGTAGTAATTAGGCTCCTCGCCTCCATAGATTAAAAAATAACCTAATTAGGAATATTTTTGTTTTGCTTGGCTCCACACCTGTGCTGCAGTTGGTATGTGTGTCTGAGTGTGTGACGCTCGCTGTGAGGTTGGGTGCTGCCCTCCAGGGTGGAGGTCCGCCCGCCTGGTGTGTGTTCGCAGCTCCGGGGCTTCCGTGACTCACTAAAGGGAGTCAGACGTGGCCTCCCGGGCTGCCAGAACCAGGCTGGGAACACACCCCGGATTTACCTGCACTTAATCCCTATAGAGAGGTCAGGTCTGTGTTCCTGCTAAATCTCCTCCCTCATGTGGAAGAAAACACCTGCGATCCATTTACTTCTGAGAACCAATGTTCTTAAAGAGGCCCCACGGGAACCCAAAAACATGTGTGTAAAGGAGGGGAATGTTTGTTTGTGTTTGTGCATGCTTATAATAAAAAGGTTGAGCCATATCTGGATGTGGATGTGTGTTGTGTGAAGACATGACTGCGCATTTCAATGGGAAAGAAAGCAAGACTTGATGTATCGCAGCAGACAGCTCAAATTACTTTTATGACTTTACTCTATCATCCTGAATTTGCCAGTGCGAGTCTTCTGTTTTCTTCTAACCATGTAACCTTTTACTCAAATCTGACAGATGTGGAAGTAATGATGCCTTCTACAAGCGAGGCCTCGTAGTCTACAGACCCACGTCTCCAAAGGCGCTAACACTACCTGAGGGCTCTGATAGAGATGATTTCAATTCTCCTCAGCCGTTTAATGATGGATGAACCTGCAGCTGCAGGAACATTTGACAAGCCGCTGTCAGCTGTGACAACCGCGACTGAGTGAATGAATGAAGGAAGGTAGGAAGGAGCAGATACACACACGACGATGTGCAGACAGACCGCAGATGATGGCAGATGGAGTGAAGGGGGGATTGTAAAAAAGATCGCCGTTCAATCTGTGGCATTGACAATATGGTGTCAGCCCCTCACTGGGGAGACGTGACAGGCTGGCAGGTGGGCTGCTGCTGTCTGTGTCACTGACTGGGAGATCAGGGCCGACATGCAGAGATTCCTGCAACCCAGACTCCAGGTTCTGAAGCTGATGATTGCAGCCGAGGCTACGGTGACACATGAACTCACAGTGGCATGCGCAGTCGTGCACACACACACTGACACACTTGTGCACATACACTCTCTACGGGTGTAAAGTTACATCGCCTATCGCTAATTACCGCCGCAGTGCCAGCATTCGGAGCTGGGGCTCCAAATTACACGGCTCAACCACAACAAGGGCGATGTGCCCAGCAGTCATTTGTCAGACTAATTATTTGTCTTGGGCTTGTAATTGCAGTGAGAACAGGTACTCAGGTAATTGTGTGGTAAGCTGCAATGTTAAGTGATGCTTTCCCTCCATTTCCAGGTGAGATGAAAGGAGTAAAGATTGCAGTGCTGAAATACGTGGTTCAATCCGGCCTACCAGTCAGACATTGAGTCTAAAAATATATGCCATGAGTGAGTCTCAGCTTTTTGAGAGGAGGAGAACAGCACCTTGATGTTAGGATCATCAGCATTGGTAATGGTTCTTTCCATTACACTGGCTACTTCCTGAATGTATGTAAATAATCAAGTCCCTGCTGTACGCTGCATAATAAGTTCATTAATCACAATCCACGGTCAGCGAAGGTAAAATACTACGGATGTGCAAAGCAGAATAGTTCAAATCAGTGGAAGTCTCATATCTGTGAGCAATATTTCTGGTAATTCGAAGGAGCACATTTCCACTTTATGCAGTATTATGCTGCAGCACACAAATAAAAACACACAGGCTGCTGTCATTTGCGATGATGTTTGGCTCAGTAACACTGTCACCTATCATCATAATTATGACTATGCTCTCTCATATTCTTATTTTTAAATGTGCGTCCCATGATTCCTCACAGAGGTTACACAGGGCCGACTGGACATGATGTCAGGTTGAATATTATAATGAGCAAAAAATAAATAACTCATCGAGAAGCATAAACAGAGGAATTTTTGTATTTGCCCTGAATCCAATAGTGGCCCTCCCGCTGTCTGCGAGACTTGTCTGATCTGGACAATGGTCACCGGATTCCTCTGTGTCGCTTCATGACGAGGAAATCAGTCTCACCACGTGACTGTCTCCGGCCATCTTGTAGCGCTGCTCCTGTGCACAGCATCGCCCAGGGGCCTCCTCGTTCTTTTGTGTCAGGGAACACGCAAGCGTTTGAAAAGGATCCATAACTATCAGCGACAGCCGGGGCCGAGCATGGCCGGCCTCACGCAGAAAAGGCCACTTCTACATGAAAAGGTACAGACATAACAGAGTCTTCTACCTCCCCTTACCTTATTCTAATGGGATGCGTGGCCTGGTCACGTCTTCTTCATGTGCGTTGGGGCAAAAAAAAATGTCAGCTGTGTCATTAATATCAACAGGCATGCTAACGGTCCCTTTTGATAAACAAAATGTTCTCTCTCATGAACAGAATGTGTTTGGGTGTCCGTCAGCATTCAGACACCACCTTTAGCTTCCACTCCAGGATTAAGTGTTTTGCAGCTCAACACAGTCACCGTCTGTGTAATATGCGTGATCAGTGTGTCTGTGGAGGATGAGAATAAGGAGTAGGCGTGTGTTTTTTTTTTCTCTTTCTTCCTCCTTTTCTCTCTCTCCCCTTCTCTCTTTCTTTCTCTCCTCACGGTGGAGACACCACGGTGCCATCTGCTTTGCATTTGTTTAACAAAGATTTATTGTGCAGCAAGACACTAATCCAAAACACACACACTCGCACACACATATCTCGCCTTCTTCTCGTCACAGGCCGCGAAGAAAAAAAAAGTGAGGGATGTGGGATTGGAAACGCTTGGCGCTCTCTTTGTCAACTCTCACTCTGACGAGGGGAGAGAGAGCCGGCTGGCACACAGAGGTAGGAATGCCAATTATGGCCTCCTCTGCCTCCATGTGGCACACACCAACATGCCGATTTGGAGCTACAATTATAAACTTGTCATACACGTGTTTATGGTGAGGTGGAAGCATAAAAGTGCGCGACTTTGAGCAAAAAAATATAAAAGATGAAATCAAAGCGGGGATGCGGTGACAGGATTCACTTGTAATGTGGCGCAGAAGGTGTTACACACTTCAGCATCAAACGTGTTTCAGTAGGCAAGGATTATCTTCTGCTCATAAAGAGAAAACAGGTCAAAGTGGCTCTCAAGAACAGCTCTAATCATGTCAGCTCGGGAAGCAGGGCGATGTAGCCTGGCGTGTTACTCCTCTCTGTCCTGTCCAGGTGAACCCTCGTATCCGCTGACTCTTCCTGCCCTCTTTGTCACCCTCATGCCAGGTAGAGTAGCGGGGTCCTGGGGGCAGCGACTGTACGCTCCTTCGGCTGGAAAAGGCCACCGCACAGGCTCGGTAGGGCCCCTCAGAGACGACAGAGAGGTTAGAGGCCCCTAGAATGCGGCGGTGTAGAGCCTGTCGAGCCTCTTCTGAAACACTCGTCAGCATGTTACCCCACTCTAAGAGAGGGCCGGGGGTCCCCATCTGCCAACTGGTACTACCAGGGTGTTCATCATTTAGGGGCTAAACACCGAGAGGCACAGCCATACACACCGAGCAGGCGCATATGAGCATGTGTTCTTATGTATATGCACTTGTACAAGCCCAATCAACACACTCACTCGCAAAACGCACACACGCATCCTCAGTCAGGATGTATCCCAGAACCCCTATCCAGTGCCAGTGTTCAGTGCTGAGCCCTCCAACCTCAGGGTGACGCCCCTGCCAGTTCACCTGCCAGGGCTGGACAAGCAGAGCACTTAGCGCCCCGGAAAGGCCACCCTCACCCCCACCCGTCCACACCCACTGCGTTACTCTGGGTCAAGGAGGCTTCACCCATGCTCCCCATTCCCTCTCTGCCAAGCGTCGCCCCGTGTCAAGCCTCGACAACCCACGTTCTTTAAGCCCCTCGCAGAGTAAACGCTACATTTGTAAGAGGTTACACTCAGCAGCTTCTTGTCTCATTTGCAGTGACATGTTAAAGGGTACTTCTCTCAGACTGAATTGGTATGTTGCGCAGTCAAATCTCAAGGAAAAATCATATTTTTTAAAAAAAGTGTCATCAGCACAATATTCTAATCATTATTATACTCCCCGAGAACATGTCACTCATCTTAACATAAATTTGCATCATAAGACAACATGCTAATTTCATTAAAATTGAAGGGATCAAAACATGTACAGCAGAATGTTAAATCAGCTGTCAAAAGCTTTATGTTTTGACTAAATTAATGGTAATGTGTGTGTTTTATGGTCAGAAAAAAAAGGAGGATTACAATAATCAAAAGGCTCGATCTGTATGGTTTTTTTAAGCCGGAATTCATTACTTTGACTGAGGTATTTATTGCCTTGAGAAAGAATGTCTCTGCTTCTCCCCTGTGCTAAATGAACCTGTTGTTGCTGCATGCTGTGCAACGTTGCAAAGAAGAGACGTGAGTGAAGAAGAGGACTGAGACGAAAAGAAAGACATCCACCCTGGGAATGCAAGCAAACAAGAGGATGCGGCCACTTTTTCTCATGACCCTTTCGTTAGAAAAAACAAAACAAAAAACCCTCTTTCTCTTCTTCTTTTTGTGCTGTTATTGTCCAGAGCTTTGTAAATTTCAGTCACTTTGAACAAGGAGTTTAGTTGCATGAAAATTTTGACCTAGTTAATTGGAGATGCACAGTACAGTTACAGAAAACTATGACTGGCGTATACAGTTTCAATAAGTAGTAAATTCATGTTAATGCTTCTATGGATTTAGTTGAGACTTATCTTGAAGGTTGCAGGTTCAAACTTTTAGTGTTACATTTTCTAGTTTTTTCATAACTTCTTAATTCTCTGAACCTCCAAAACCAGCTGCTATTTGCTGTTGCTGTTCTTAAATGCCATGATCGCAAGATTTATCATGGCAGGAAACTTTAAAAAAGAAAAAAGAAAAGCTTATTATTTTTCTGCTTTGTGCAAGTGTGTTATGCCTAACACAGTTCATTGGGTTCAATCTAAAGTAGCCAAATATATGCTTAAAATTACAACACTGTATTAAAATCATTTTATTATAGAAGACATTTCTACAAGAAATCAGCAAAAAAATCTCCTTGCACCAGATCCTGCAAAAACTAAAAATTCTCAGTCCAGCTGAGACTCAGCTGCAACCTATGGTCATGTGAAAAAAAAAAAAAAAAATGAGACTTATTGGCTGAGCTGCAGGTTGTGCGTGCGTGCGTGTGTTTAAAAAGAGAATAGGAAATAAAGGAAAATAAAACTTAATTGATCAACGAAAAAATGCAGCATGATTTCCAAGCTGTATACGGCGGAGCAGGTTGTTGGAAGATACATTCAGTTTGGAGAAATATCTTTCTTGAGTTGATGTACAGAACTGTGTGGAAAAGCATTTAGTATGTAGAGGTTGTAAAAATGTAAAGATACTGTGTGTGAAGCATGTAGAGCCCCCATTTGTACATATCAATTCCAGGTTCTCTCAGTTTCTGTAAAATTAGTTCTCAAAGAAATTCAGCTTTTGTTTTTGTGATTTTGTGATTCTAACTGTATCATACTGCATAGGGGACATTTCTGAGTTCGATCTTCTTCTAGACTTGATTATACTGTTTTCATAGAGGTGCAGGACTTTATATTGCAGTGAAAAATGAGGAACAATAAGTAAAAATGTGACAGGAACAAAAATAAAAGGCTCGGGAAAATGCTTGGATTCGAGAGGATTAAAATAGGTGTGCTTTCATTTAGAATTTATACAGTTACAAATAGGGATAGGATGAGTTTTGACAGAAAGTTGACAGTTTCTTTTCTTTTTCTTCTTTTTTTTCTTTTTACAAATTCTAGCTGTGCAATGTTTCTTCAAGTTGCATTACGTGTCCTTTCTCCAAGTAGGTACACGCTTCTTTCCTTTTGAATTCAGTACTTTTGGAATAGTTTGAGCAATAGTTCACCATTCTGGGAAACACACTTAATCACTTTTTCTCCACAGAGACGAGAAGATTGATGCCACTCGGTAAATATGAGGCTACAGCCACCTGCCGAAAAGCTTAGTTTAGCACAAACACTGGAAACAATGGGAGTCAGTGTTGTTGTCACTGCGAGGTTGCCAGGCAACCAGCAGAGATGCCAGGAAGTTGTTGGTTGCTGGCAGGCAGATTTTTATTTATTTATTTATTTTACCTTTGAACAGAAACGGGCTAACCGTTTCCTGGCTTTATGCTAACCAGCTGGTGCTCTATTTTCATATCCAGTCATCTGACTCTGCAGAAACCAAAAAGGTGCATCTCCCAAAATGCTGAAGTGCCCCTTTAGGTTTGTGTGCGGCAGAGCTTGTGTGAGTGGGAGTGGGTTTATGTGTGTGACATGAGAAGGGGTCTGTAGATTCAGAGGGGCAGATTGAGGATGGTGATTGCCGTTGGGAATAAAGTGTTGCAGTGACAGGTGGTGCTGCACTGATGCACCAGGACTGTCTTCCAGGGGCTAAGATGTCAAATAGGTGCTTGTCTGGCTAGAAAGAGCCAGCAGCCATCTTTTTTCTCTGCCCCTTTCTTTGCTCTGTCATCCTACAGGTGTTTGATGGTTTGTGGGCGGCAGCACACTAACCTCTCATCTCCTCAAACGACTTCCTGCAGTGCTGAGAAAAGACAGAGGCATTCTGGTTGATGTAGTTAGACATTGCTCCGCAGTGACTTGTTGATATGTTGGTCAGCGTAGAGGAGCGTAGGAAGAACATCCTGTGTTGGGCCTCCTTAATTACATTGGAGATGTTTGCATCCTATTTAATGGCATTGCAGATGGTGGTCCCCCAGGAACCTGAATGACTCCACTGTGTTCGCAGCAGTGCCATTTGCGCCTGTGGGTTCTCGTGGACGTCAATCGTCACCTCCACCATCTGGACGGTATTAAGCTAAAGATTGCTGATTGCACAACAAGACAGTTTTCTGGCCTCCTCTTGGTGTGTTTTGGTTTTCTAATACGGAGTTCAACTTGAGGAGATTCACTGATGATCAAAGGAATGGCACTGAGGACGTCTGTACAAAACATACACTACTGTTCAAAAGTTTGGGGTCACCCAGCATTTATATAGTATGGACCAAACTTCACTGCTTTGCTAAATCTCATTCTACCAGATTTGATGCACAAGTCTGAGAAAACCTCTTTAAATGTTTTGCTCCTCTCAGAGAACAAACTGTAGCAGGAAATGAAGTTCAATAATGTGGTATCTTTTAATTAAATCCATCATTCCTGTACTTAAAATGCATCAATCTCTGCGTTTAGGGCTAATTAGGCCTTTTATACCCGAATACATATTATAGTAAGGTTCTATGTAAAGCTGGTTCTATGCCCGTCTTTATTCTTTTACCAATTTATCTTATATTTGTGCTGTTGCGTGTTTCAACTTTATTCATTTTGCATTGATTTCATTGTCCTGTCTACATGTGGCACCCATTGAAAACAATAAACTGCTCTTAAATGCTGGGATACTGAGGAAAAAAGTGGATTTTTATTATTTATAATTTAATTAAACCAATTTAAAAGTATCTGGGCAAAACAGTAACCTACAGTAAAAGATATGAAGACAAATGTAGACAGAAAGTGCTATTCTCTTTGCTCTGCTGTCACAATAGATTTGCTCCTAAACTGCTTTGAATTTTCCAGCAAAATATTATCCTCGTCTTTCTTTTACGTGCAGTTTTTCAAACACAATCCGAGCCCTAGGGACAACTGAAATTGCACCAACCTCATTTACATGACATGTATTGGTAAATCCTAAGAACTGAAAAAAGAAAAAATACCTGTTTTATTCTTTCTGAAAGCAATTCCTCGCCCCTCAGTGAGATAACTCTTTATCTTTAACACTTGGAGGACATAAAGCAAGCAAAGGGGTGAATCAAAATAGGATGTCAGGATGGCAGGCAACAGGCCTGGCTGAACATTATAGCTGGATGTTAGAGACACACAGGGGAGCTCTCATTACATCTCACTATAGATCATCTCAGCTTAAAAAAATATTTCATAAATACACATGTAGTCATATACGGTATATAGACACTCAAACACTCCTCACACACCTAATTAAAACAACGGCAATATGGTATAGAGGAGAAAAAGGGTCCAAAGGGAGATGTCCTGCAAAACATGCAGTTTCATCCATGTTGTTGTTTATCATATTCACATCCATTGTTCCCCCAGCGTTCCTTCTTCCGATTGGTTCTCCATCTTCTGTTTGAGATTAACTCTCCAATCCTTTCCGTCTCTCCCATTCACCCTCCCCTCCAGTAATTTAGCCTCCAACCTGCTGCTTTTGCCATGTACAATTACAAAGGGGAGAGCTAGTTAATGTGCACTAATAATGTTCAAGCTGAGAAGGTTTGTCAGTAATAATTACTTCCCGCAGAATGAGTTATAGTAGTCACAAGATGTGGATAAATACCTACTGTTGTTCTGCCTAATTTTCAATTTCCAATGCGATGTGATTGTCTCCTGGTGCTAAGTAAATCACTTTGCTTTGTGTGTGAAATTTGCCACAGGTGAAAATAAGGAGAGAAGAAAAGCAGTCAGTGCAGAGATGTGTCATCGCAGATTCATGCAATAATTAAAAGTACTAAATTAATCCTACATTGTAATTATTTTCATTTCCATTCCAATTTTTGAGTATTTACATCTAACAACAATTATTGAAGTGAGTGTCACCTCAGGTACACACAGAAAAAAACTTTAAAAACCAGAGAAGGGGATGTGTGACGACATATCCCTTCAAAGTGGATCAAATCCCAATCTTAGATTGCCTCCTTGGATAATGTGGAAATATTAGAGAAGCCTTGATCTAAAATGGAGCATGGAAATGAAGTGGCAGAGGGAGCCCTGAGGACAGGCAGCAGACACAGCGCTGGGCCAGCCATACATACCTCTGGGAGGCTGCATGCACAGGCTGCCTCTCCTATGTAAATGTCCCATTCCACACATTAGTCATACTGCCTTCACCGTACACTAAAGTGTGCCTCGCCCATCAAACCCTGCCTGCCTCCATGAAGATCCCTCAAATGTTCCACAGATAAACCCCAGAGGCCCTTTCTACCTCTACCACCCCCACCTGCCGGACCACAGAGCGGCTGATTGGTTAGATACACCAGGTAAATGGTGGAAATTCTAATGGGATACTCGAATGCTGATGTCAGGGAATTTCTAATCTGGGGGGAAATTGATAACACCTATGAAAAATATGTCCACATAAAGAGTTTTGTCTTTTCACTTTCATCTGATTCTATTTAATGTTTTTCATCAAAAATTTCATCAACACTGATTGCATGAAACGATGTCAAGCAAAGTGTCAAATACAGAAGAGCAGATTGAAAAATCCACATTTACCCTTGAGTCTCTGACTATTGATCACCATAACTATTGAGTTTACCATGAGAGTTGGTTTGTTTCTGGTTTGAATGTAGTGTCAGTCAGATTATATGTTATGAACCAGCAGAGCCCGGGGCAGCACAACAGTCCCATTAGCCTGCTGAAGCCTTATGAGCTTCAACCTTATGGCCCTGCCTCCATGTAAAGCCCCAGCCTATCCCACACCATCAGTCCTCTCTTCTCCCTGCTCTGTTTCTATTGTGGAGCAAAGAGGTCTGGGCCAAACTGGCTAATTTATTCTACGATTAATTGGTCTCGGGCTGTGTGGCTGATTAAAACCTGTAATCGCTTACGGGGGGGGAAGGAGACGGGGGGTTGGGACACCGCTGCTAACCAAATGACTGGATTAGACATCTGACTGTCCGGCCAGATTTACACTCTGAGACGACTCTTTCAATCTTTATTGTTTCATCTGTTGATTAAATTTGAATTTTGAAAGATTGGCTGCTTTTAATTACACAGTTTAACCATCAGTAAAAGTGGACATTATATGTTTAATTTCTTGCTTTACTTTAGATTTGATGAGTGTTCAGTCTGAGCTGTGTTAATTCATCTGTTATGTTGCTGTTAATAAGACACACCTCACTTTACATTTAGTGACTTTATGCATCTATCAGTGATTATGAGTTCTTGAAAGACTCAGGAACTCGACTGAGAACAATGAGAAGAAGCAGCAACAAAAACAGGTGAGACAAACTGCAGCAGCAGACATTTAGAGAAAAGGTAAGTTAATCTAACAGTGGTGATGTAACGTTAACATTACTTTCAGTTGGATATCTTTGCTGTCAGGACCGATGACTAAGTTCCAGCATTAATGGCGACACTCCATCTAAGTCGTCGTCTACATAAAGAAATATCTCTGTATTAATATTATTCAACAATTTCACATCTCTTTTCCAGCTAAGCCCAGATGGTATTCTAGTGAACAAGGGAATGAATCATCTCCTGGAAGATGCTGCTGCTTTGTAGTGGAAAAAAACAGGTAACTATGGCAATGTTAAGGCTAATGCAAAGTGAGCAGGACCAACAAAGAAGGAGCAATTCTTTATTAAGTTATTATTTAAAACTTTGTCAGTGAAAATCCTTTTTTCAAATTTTTTTTTACATTATTAACATGTTTAAATGGTGTTCTTTATAACACATCATGAGCAAAAAAGGCAGTCAACACCATGGATAAGCATTTCCAAGTCGAAACAGCTGCATACCGACGATTCAAATCCAAACTTCAGACTTTCATATGTCACAAACCAAAAGAACCGGTCAAGAAGGAACCAGAGGCAGCTGCCAACTTGCTATAAGATTCTTTTCGTATCATTATTTTTCTTCAGAATTGGTTTCCGGTTCAAATACATATGGCTGAGCATTACGGCGTGGCATTGTGTACTGTAGAATAGTTTTACAGCATCTGAGCAGAGTCTTAGGTGAGCTTGTGCGCTTGAGATTGGTGGAGATTACATCTGGGGCGTGTCGAGAGATAATTTTCATTAAAAACTAAGGCATGGACAGACTTTTAAGGGGTTTAATCAATCACCAGAGAAGAATTTTAAAAACGCAAAACTTACAAGAGGCTATCACTGATAAAAAACAGATTAAAACTTATCTAACGCATAAACATTTTGTTTTAAAGAGAGCAAAACTAAAACCAGATATCAAATGACAGAATTAGTTTAGCCAATTAGCAGTACTAGTTTATTTGAAAGGATAATATAAGCATGTAAACTCCTTCTCAAGGTTAGTCTGTCCCAAGTCTGCACTGAAGATCACTAAATCTTCCTTCTTTGGAGTCCTTTTTATTTTGGTTTTCATCACATTGTTTCTCTTGTCTCTGTTTCCAGTAGCAGCAGGCAGCTGTTTCTGGTGGAAAAACTCCAAACTGTGTGCTACCTGAATGTGCCAAACAGGAGGCAGACACAGTTAGCAGCTAACAGGTGAACCAAGGCACCAAAGAGCCAGAAAATATGAATGTTTAAATAAGCAAGAGTTTGCTAACATACACACTTCAGAACACTGCAGCTTTAAAAATTGTAGTTCTATGATTTATATCAATGCATTTCCATGTGAAATCCCGTTGTTCTCAGACCACAAATAGCTGGATTGTCTCGCTTTGATAAATACAATTCAAACTTTAAACCTCAGCAGCATGAGACTGGTCAACTTCTACAGGCTCCAGCTGCTCAGGATCACTGTCAGCACTTTGCTTTTCTTCCAGCATTTCCCTGAAGGCCAAATTGCCTGTTGTGCTGGTCGGACCGAGGTGAGGTGATGCAGCCTGATTGCTATTCTAATCAGACTCTATATATGCTGGACTCTTTGCTCCGATCCTCCCGACCAAGTTAATGTCATTAAATAAATAATGAAAGATATGTATTATCTATCACTCCATCCAACATGGGATCAGCTATGTATTATGCATCACCTTTTCTTATTTATTCATTGAGACAAAACGAAAGTCTTGTTAGCCTCATTTCTAAGACATGAGCCTGAGACATGGCACACTCCACTCTGATAGACTTCTATTTATACACAACCACAGAGGACCACGAGGTTGTTTGCAGCCTGAGCGACAAGTCCGCCGGTAATTAATTATTTGACTGATGGAAAAAAAATCTGAACGCAGTAATTAATTTATTTGACGATGCTGTTTTCATTTAAAGCGCAGTTGTGTGTTTTGCGGTCAGATAGACAAGAATGAGGGAAAACATGCAGAGAAAGCTGGTCCAGCATCAGTTAAAAAGCTAAACAAAATGATTTAGTTTCTATCAACACATTTAACTTTGCAAACATTCAAATTTTATATTTCTCTGTTTTTCTTATTTGTTTTGTCATTAGTTCATTATTCAAAAAAATCACATAAATAACTACAAAGACAAGGTTTTGATGTTCTTGAACTTTACTTCAGTAACTTGATTTTATGCTAAATTACACTTCTACATGATTAGAGTTTTAAATGAAAAATTATACTTGACTCCCCAAATGTATTTGACAAGTGTACATAGTTACGAATCACAATTTCAGATTATGATTGCACATACTTTACAACAAACATCTGCTTATTTAAAGAATTTGTAGAATAACAAAAGTGTCTCAGAAATCTTGACCAGCCATAACAGTAAAATGTTGTAAATCATAAAGTTATATAATATGTGTTATGACAGTGAGTTCGGGCTCATTCTGCATGATGACTGTTTATTTTTACTTTACTTTTACTTGGGTAGCATGTAGAATTCATAACCTTTACGTACTTTGATTTTATTTTGTATTTTATAAATTGTGGTACTGCTATGATTATTATTCAGAAACCCCTAATAATGTTCCAAACACTCACAGAAAGGCTGCAAGGATGAATCTCTCCTCTAAATCCACTCATAAAGCATTAGCAGTGAAAAAAATGACTGAAAATACCTGATGTGTTTTTTTTTCTAGCAAATTCACCGGCCTGGGAATCTGAATCCAAGAAATGATATCATAGTAAACATGACAATAAATAGTCTTAAGAAACCTTTTAAAAAAATAAACTAAAATATTTATTTTGCATTAATGAATAACTTATATTAGTAAATGAAATGATGCTTCCAAACAATCTGCATGTATATTTTGTATTATTGTATTATTGTAACCAAATTTTTGTTTAAAATAGTTTGGTTCATTAGTGTGTGTGTGTGTGTGTGTGTGTGTGTGTGTGTGTGTGTGTGTGTGTGTGTGTGTGTGTGTGCATATGTGATGGTCCTACCAAATCGGAGCAGTCAGTATAAATCAAAACAGCGTTTCTGTATTTATTACCTTCTTTCTTTCCTGGTGACATTTTTGGAATTAAAAAAACATCCTAACTAAATGTATAAATCTCTAATTTAAACACCAATGATATATTTCAACAATATGTTGTTTTTATTAGATTAACATGGTTGGTTGTGCTTGCTAAATAAGGGGGTGTGGCTTTGTTGCAGTCCACTTTAGATGATGTGTAACACTGTGTTTGGTTTACAGACATCCAATCAAATATGTTTGTGCGTTTGTGTGGAGTTAGATGTCAGTAATCATAGATCTAGAAAAGTTAAGAATCTTCTTCTTGAGGAGAATGAGGTTGCTGGTAATTCTTGTTGTCTCTAGTTGTCTTTATGTACTCTAAGCGGGACATGACATTTTGTTTTGTTCCTTCCACATTATTTGTGTGCAATCCCTCATACCTCACACCCCCCTAGACACCCACACACACTCCTGTTCCCACAGTCCTGCTCCACCGAGCTAAAATGTCAATAAAATCCATAGCAGGTTAATCTCCCACCAATGGAAACATGAACACTTTATCCAAAGCTGCATATGTTCCACACCCAGGGTCGATTTACTGTATGTCAGGGGCGATATTAGCATTCATATTAGCCGCTCTTCCCATGTATGATATTCGTCATTGCCAGCCCTTTAGCACACCAACACAGTTCAGGGATGCTTATCTCATGAGCCATAAATTAGGGGATGAATTCCCTCCCAAACAGCGAAGGCGAAAGATGGAGGATGGAGTCATTGTGCTTGCATGGTGTTTTGACACTGTAATGACACATGTTTTACAATCACCCCCTTCCCCTTTTCATTCGGAGGAGTGGACCTGTCCGCTCCTGCAGGAGAGAAATGGGCCTCTCGGACATTACCACCTCCTCCCAGGGGAGACATAAATGAGCGAGTGGCAATAGGGGGGAGACTATAGGAGGAAAAGAAGAAGGTAAGACTGGAGTGTGTCCAAACACTGAAGGAAGAGGGAGGGAGTGTGTGTGTATATGTGTGCATCTACGTATGTATATGGAGGGAGGGGGTTGATGGGATGATGCAGAAAAGGAAAAAGAGAGAAAGAGTGTTTGTTTTTAATTGCAACCGGTGCTGCTGCACAAGCACAAAGGTGCATCATTACTTACCTGACAGTGCTCCACAATCACAGGCCCTCCCTAATAAATACTCGTTACTAAAAACTCGAATATAAATAAAGTGAAGGTCACGTCTGAGGGAGGCGTGATCTAGTCCAGAGGAAGGTGTCTTAGCCATCAACCCAGCCTCCCTCTCCTCTCTTTTCTCTCTTCTTCTTCCTGCTCTTTCTCTCTCACGCTCATTACAGGAGAAGCCATGCAGCGCTGGTTAGGAGAACGTGTGATGAGCCTTGGGAGATATATCCACTGGGAGGGAGAGAGGTAGAGAGAGACTGAAGGGGAAGGGGAATAGATAAAAAAATGCTGACTTGTCTTCAAAGGAGGCAAAAATAATTGAAATGGGGTGTGTGTGTGTGTGTGTGTGTGTGTGTGTGTGTGTGTGTGTGTGTGTGTGTGTGTGTGTGTGTGTGAGAGCAGGAGGGGTGGGGTGAGGTGGCGTGGGGGAGATTGAGTGGCTCCGTGTTCGAGTTGGTCATTAATTGAGGAGGAATGTGAAACACTGTGTGGTCCTCCGCTGACACCCTCGCTGACACACAAGGGGAGATTGATAGAGGAAACGGTGTGATAAAGATATGAAAGGAGGAAAGAGAGGGAGAGAGAGAGAGAGGAGGGAGAGGAAGTGAACAGCGAAAACATAATAAAGTGGAGGGAACATTGTTGGAGCAGCTGAAACAAGGAGGAGGGAGAAAGAGAGAGAGAGTTCAAAGTGTGCCTAGACTGAGTCCTGTCCTCGCCGTGTCCTTCCTCGAGCCCCGAGTCACGCATCGCTCATCTTGTCACATTGAACTCCAGATGCTCCTACCCTGGAGAACGCTCCGGCCGCGGCCATTTTTCTTCATTCTCGCTAACAATTTGGTAATGAAATATTGATTTTTAGTTAGATTCATATTGATGCCATTAGCTTTGCATTGATAAATCACGTTTGGCTGCTTGTCTAGCGTGGCAGAGCAAGAGCCAGGGCAGAGAGATTACAATCAAAGCCACTGATGTGTTAATTTGATAGATATTTCCCCTCCGCCACCACCACCACACACACACACACACACACACACACACACACACACTCACTCCCTTCTTTCTTTATGTTTCACTGCATTTCATAACATTGTGAGTTTTTCTTTTTTTTTATTACAAAGCACCCCGCGAGGATATTTATGTCCATGTCCATTTCTCCTGAAATAGCCTTTCAGCCGACCTGCCTGTGGCAACACTGCACAGTCTTAAAGTCATTTCATCTCTTATAGACAAGACAAGGATATGAGAGACTGTTTCACACCCGTTGAGTCAAATGAGGAAAACAGGAGAGGGCATGGCTATTTTCTACACTTTGACACCGACAAAAAAAAAAAAAAAAAAAAAAAAAAAAAGCTGAAACGGGGGCTCACAATTTATGAGAGGCCTTTTTTGCATGAGATAACCATAATCTCCAGCGGGGGAAAGAATATGAATTTTATTCAGTTTTTCAGTATTTATTGTCAAAAATATTGGCAATATATGTGAAAGCAGGAAAAGCAGCTCTCAGGGTACATTTTTTAAGGAGAGACTCGTTTAAATGCCTCAAAATCTTATAGCTCTGTTAAGCGTTTCACATGCTAGGTTGGGAGGATATAACATTTGAGAAACATTAGAATCATTTTCCAGATTAGGGCGGTTTTTAAATGAGTCTCCTGCCGCAGCTTCGCCTTCCAACTGCAATATGTGTCTGCACACAGTCATCTTAATGAAAGGAAATGATGGCGTTCACTTTAATGACGTGGAGTTCAAGGACTGCTTATTGTTCCAGAGAAAAGCCATATTTTTTCACGGTAATATGAGTCTTTCTTTTCCTTTTTTTCTTTTTTCACAGTGCAATTTCATTTTGAGAAACAGACACCGAAGGTTAAATGTGCTATATAGGTTGTCAAAATATGAGAGAGAATTCAGGATGTGAAACAGATATATTGATAACGTCTCCCTGCGCAGTTATCATTGTTTTGATAATGCTTCATCTCAACTTTTTTATCTTTCTGGGCGATTATGCAAAACAGAATATAGTCCTAATTATCACAGACACACGAGCCACTCTGTTTCACTCTAGTTATAAAGCAATCTCACTGCAGATGATCAACACAAGTTCTCCCTTCAACATCCAGCACACATTTCTCCGCAGCTTTTTAAAGAAATGAACCAATGACAATCCAATTTACAGCATGTTTACTGTGCGTGTCATAAAACGGCTCCCTGTTTACATTTATTCTCTAATTTAGTGCTCTGCGTGGAGCGAATCTCCCACATGCTACTTCTCCAAATATTTTGGTTCAAATGCGATTTTGTTTGATAGAATGACAATAACTGGTATTAAAGGGAGGCAGATGATTCCCAGACGTCTGGGGTACTCTGACATTTACTCGAAACACAATTAAACCCCAGAGTTATGGCTTCTTTAGGGTCCCATGCTTTCCCTTTGATCCCATAGTGCCCCCATCTCCTGTCATGGATTATAGGGCCAAACGGGCTATTTGGGGAAAAGGCCAGTCAGGTCCAAATGGGGCTGGGTGGAAGAACCCAGGCTCCACTGGCCTCGGGGAGAGCTCCGATATGACTGCAACAAATCTAACAGTTGAACTGGCTGCCCTCCAGTTTGGCTCCGACCCGGTTGACGCTCGGTGTCATTCTTTTGACATAATGTTGAATATAACACAATGAACTGGCCGCAATTGATCTCCTGATGACCTATGGGGGAGACGTTTCTGTTTTGGAACTCCACCCAAAGTTGGAGCTCTGTTTTGGCTTCGGACAAGTGTCATCCCCTCCGTTATGATAGTTGCTATAATTTGGAGCCTGGCCGGATTCCCATCAGTCCAAACTTCCATCAAGTCCAAGACGCTCTCCTCATTGATTTGGCTTAGAGTCTCCACCTCTCAGGAGAAATACCTCCAGCTCAGGAGGATTTACTATTGATCCCCACTTCCTACGAGGTGATATACCTTCATCCACACACACACATTCAATCTTGATTTTACCGACAAGGTGTGCAGTGCAGATATACTGACAATATTATGACAGAACAGATAGACTGCAGGAGAAAAGTTTTTCCATGAGATGCTACTCGGGTAGAGATGACCCCTCATTCAACTGAGAGTGAAACACCTCAATTTAGATTCCGTACATGCTGATTGATGAGGCTTTATGTTCTGCTGCCCTTTACTGTATTGTACTACCAAGCTCTTTATTACTTTAATGTCTTTCCAGTGATGTCATCCTGAGGTCATGCTCAAACAGCCGCTTGTCAGTGGCCGCTTTGATTGGCAGAGGCAGCGCTAAAGCTCGGCCAATGGCGGCGCGGTGTGGCAGCTGGTTGTCATGAGCATGGGCAGGCAGGGGAGGGGCTTCGTTAGCGCCTCAGCCATAGCGCTGGAATCGATATCTACCCCCCGAGGCATCGCTGTGTTCCTTCAGCCAAGCCGACGGAGAGAGGACAGCAATGCTCACGCTCACTCCAGAGCTCCAATACTACAGCTCACACCCGCTAAATGAGAGGGGGGGAGATCTGAGGGGAGAAGACAGAGCAGTCAAACATTTCAGGGCCCGCCATTCCAGAGTAATGAAGCATAGCAAGAGAATATACCTCTGCAACATTTGATAAAGATGGGCTGACACACCAGTCCAAATAGGTTCCTCTGTACGCCGGCACATGTCTATCCATCACCACTCGGCATTACAGACAGGAAGAAAAGAAGCCAGGAGGTGGGAGGAGGGCAGTAAAGGGGAAGGAAGGAGGGGGCACATAGACAGGGAAAGAAGAGAGTAAAAATTGACTGACAGTGAGAGAACAGGTGGGGAGGCAAGAGAGGATAGAGAGAGGTAGGGCGAGAGGGACGGGGAGAGAGAGGGAGTCGGTGTATCCTTGGCAGCTGGTGGATCCTATCAAGGCCGATTGGTTGGTGAATGAGGCTCGGGAGGCCCGTGTCCTTGTACCCACCGGTTTGTTTTCCGCTCACTCCCTCACTCCTCTCCTGCAGTGAAAGACAATAAAGAAGCGAATGAGTAAACGTTGCACATTTTACGTCCTCATCATCCCTGCACTCTGTCTCTCCATCTGTTACTCCCTCACCAGCGCCGTAAAAAAGAAGAAGAAGAGTAGAATGAAGATAAAGGAGAGGGGAAGACCGTGGTTGTGTGTCTGGAGTCAGATTTTTGGTGAAAGCGTTGGTCAGGTTGAGCTGTTAACATAGACATTTGACACTAGGATGTTAGGTGGAAAACAGGGAACAAAACTTCTCCTTGAGCTCCATCGTGTTTCTACAAAGGGGAACAAAATGATCATCTTACATATAAGCCAAGAGCGTAATGGTGTTAATCTTCTGTTAAGACTTTCTGATGATCAGCAACAAAGAGTCACATGGTGAGGTTGCAGTAATGTCAGCATGCTCACAATGACAGTGTGAACATAATAAACAATATTAGCAGGTAATGGTCACAGCTGAGGCTGAGGGGAATAGTCAAAACTGATCATTTTGAAGGTATTTGGTCTTAAAATTCCACTTCATGACGGCACTAGATGGAAAATGAGGAACAAAAACTTATTACAATTTAACCTGCGGAAGGTTTGATCTGATTTCATGGCAATCCATCCAGTAGACGTTAAGACATTTGAATCAAAACCATGAATGACAGATTCATAGTGGTGACAGAAGGACACTCAAGGGAATCACTAAAGGTAGTTGGATTCGTCCTCTGGGGTTCATGAATGTCCTCAGAAAATTTTTATTGCAACTGATACCGTAAATGAGAGACATTTCAATCTGGGCCAAAGTGTGGACCAACCTGCAGTGACATTAGCCCCTTTCACACAGATGTTGCCACAGAGAGGACCTCCTCATTGTGCCGACATTTCTCTTCTTTGCTTGTTCACAGTGCATGAAACAAAGTCTCAGTAAAGCTCCTCCAGTGTGTGCTATTACTGAGAATACACAGTGGCACTGGTGTCCATGCAGACAATGATTCAACCCTGTAACTACCTCCACTTCTGCAGCATCAAGAGGTGGTGACCTTTGACATTTAGAAGATGGCAACCAGAAAGAGTTAAAAATTAGCGAAAATATTGAATCATTCTACATCTCTCATCCCCTTGTGCCTACGTGGTCTATAAATGACCCAACTATGACCCCACATTATCCTCAGTGGGACATAATGAAGCTGAGCTCCAACTAACCTGTCTGGAGAAGAGGTAATACACACACTTATTAAGAAAATTTTAGCCTTCTCATGCTGAAATGTGCTGCAGTTTCAGTCTCTTACTTGTAACTCTTCAGTCATTGCACAGGAGTAAATATAGTGTTTTGAAAGCCAGAAATTTCCTCACCTGGCCAAATACTCATTGAGTCAGTTCATATGGATCTGCAAACATAACAAGCCCCCACTGACCCATCATGGTTATTTTGTGCTATTGGACAGCGCAAACTTTTTTTTGTTGTTGTTTTTTGCACCTTTCAGCAAATCCATTCCTTTTTTGAGAAACAGTGGTGTAAGACAGAAAGAGAGAGGAGAGACAAATACAACAAATAAGCCTCGCCATAACATAGCACAACATGGCTGTGTGTCGTTCCCCAGGAGGTTGTATACGGAGGCCCGCTGCCTGCTGGCCGGCCAGGTACGCTGCTTTGCTCTCAAGTCTTGGGGTGATTAATGAAATCTTAACGGCAGGCCAGACACAAATATTCATCACCTGGCTGCCCCTATTGTAATGCATGTGGAGAAGCAGGAGTGTGACAGAGGAGAGGGGAGACGAGAGCCGGCCCAGAGACAAAACACAACATGGGGCACAGGGATTATTACCAGGCCCACGGAAACAACGCTTTTTGTTCTCCTCAACAAAATGGAGGCATGTGATTTATGGACAGCCAGCATCTGTTTGGAGCAAGGGGAGACACAGATTCATGTCTGCTATTATGGGCTGTCCATGTTGCCGGGGTGAGAATCGGGAAGCGGGGGGGGGGCGATGTTGTAGTCGGTTGCATCGGTGGTGGTGGTGGCAGGAGGGGGGTGGTGGTGGTTGCAGGCGTTAAGAGCAAGACCTTCTGGGAAAGTACACTGTGTCAATTCCTTGTCGGACTGTGAATCTGTGACACTGTAGCATGTGGGTGAGGTGTTGCATTACATTGTATATCACAAACAGATGTAGGCCTTATACGAGCCACCCCGAGGGGGAGGGAGTTTTTTTTTTGGAAGGAGTGTGAGCGTTTGGTGGGAGGAACTGCGAGCGAGACACACACACACACACATACACAGAAAGTTTGATACACCAAATGATAATGTGTTACTGAGCAGAGCACGAGGGAGGATGGAATCTATTGTATCATCACTCCTCGCAATAAAAACGGCTTTGTGCTCAAGACTGATATGATCATTTTGATTTATGACATACGTGTGAGACTTCCAGGAATCCCAGAGATGGCGTGTGTGAGCGTGAGGATTTCGGTGTCTTCGAGAGGAGCAGAAGCAGAGGGACAAAGAGACATGCATAAATACAGAGAGAGGTAATGAAATAGCCAGGCAGCGGAAGTGAGACAGAGTGCAGTAGACAGTGAGGGAGATTGTGTGTCGGAGTGTGCAGTGTAGCATTGACTCCTGCATGCTCCCAGTGATAGATAGTGTCAGGTTAGGCTGCTCAGTGGCAGGTCTCACACTGTCAATGCTGTGGCTGTGGGGAGAGCAGCGGCCTGAAATGTTTTAACACCCATCGCTGATCCCTGTCAACATACACGCTAACACACATGACAATAGTCGGCGCCGGCTGATACCCGCTCTGCATATGCACACCTGAGTGTGTGTTTTCACGTATACAAGACCCCTGCATGCTTGTGGCGTCTGTGTGAACTGGATGTAACAGACACACACTTCACATTCTTTTGTGCACAGCATCATCCCGTCTCCTCCCCAAAGAAAATATAAAAATACTTAACATATCCGAATCACAGCCTTAGAAAACAATTATACCAGCCCAGTTTTTTTGTTTTGTAGGGATCTTTTTTTTCCTTTTCCTCCAGGCAGCAACAGAGAGAGAGAGAAAAAAAAGGCCCTCATTGTTCCATTGTTCACATTGTGTCATTCTTTGCCTTGGAACAGCGATTGTTTGCTGCACAGTTAGGAACACAATGGTGTTCACATAAAAATGAGCCACTTAGCTCTCACACTAAATTAGCACTGCAGAGGAGAGTCAGGCTTTCCAAATTCGCTTATTCACATTTTCCGCTCCTTACCAGCCCTATAAAACCAGCCGCTTCTGCTGAGGTGGACAGAAACAGTGACAGCCAGAGCGTACACTGTATCTGTATCCTGTGTTATGATAGAGTAAGAAAGGAGATATTCAATTATATGGGGAGAATTGTGTTATCATTCGCTATAATCATTTGGAATCAAAATCAATAGCCTGTTGCAAATAATATCTAACAACAAAATCTCCGGATTCACAATTAAATGCAGACATGTGCGACAGCGTTCATGAAGTGTTCGAGGGAGAAAGTATGTTGAGGAGACATTTATGTCTCCGGTGGGAAATTGTCTCTGTTTCTGTGAGAGTCCTCAGCTCACTTTTACTGTAAATCTAACACAGCAAGTGTATGTCTCTCTCTCTCTACCCCCCTCTCACCTCCCCTCACCTCCCCTCCCCTCCCTCACCCCCTCAGCCCTGCCGCCCCGCATAGCAAAAGATGGCATGTAGCACCACTGTAGCTTTAAATCTGAAAAGTGGCCGTGAGGTGCTCCTGTTGACGAGTGACTGGAAAGTATTGTGTCATCTGTAAAGAAGAAAAAAATGGTGCACAGGAGTGGGTGATTTTTCTGGGCGCTGTTAAAAAATAGTTTTGCATGGGTGCCTTTGCTCTCCTGTTAGTAAAACACGTCTCGGAGCCCTCCCGCTGCCGTGACCAAGAATGAAGTACTCTCTTGGGCCAGACAAAATCAATTCCTCACTCGGGCAAATTTCCTCCTTCCCTGCTTTTTTTTCTGTCTGGCTATTTGTTTTTAATGCTGGCATAGACTTATGGCCTGGGGAAGGCAGTTATGCCAAACAGTATAAACTACACCTCCTGACAAACATTCAGAACGCCATTGAACTTTCATTCATTTCTGGAGGTGACAGCCTCAACTTTCCAAGGCTTTGTTATGAAGAGGTAGTGTTGTGAATTCCACCGTTCCTCAAATGTGGCGCACACCTTTTTCTTTTTCTTTTTTTTAAAAAAAGAACACACATCTATTTATGTCTTTCCAAAGCCTGCATTTATCACTGAGATCTGTTTATTTGAATGATCTCCTGGATGAATTACCTAAGCCGGTACACACACAGCATTTACAATAGATAGAAGGTTTTTTCCTGTGGGAAATCAGAGTCACTGATTCAGTACCAACATTCCCATTAAATCAAGTATGATCCTACATTTACCACATAACACTTATCCTTAAGTACAACTCTTGTGTCATTACTTGATGTTGCTTATTCAATCACAACGTGCACGTAGACTTTAATGGCAAAAAAAAAGATTCATACAAATGATTTCTAAATATAAACTAATTCATGTGCTTTTTTCACTTCCCTTTGCTATTCTGTTAGCCCAGTGACTGGCACATGATTAGGGAATGATTTAAATGTCCTTCCATCAACTTGTATGTAAGGCATTTCTATTCCACCCATTTCAGCTGCCGATTTATAAGCTATAGATTTGATTTAGGGTTGAACATTGGCACAAGAGTGAGACCATTGTACTAAGCACAATCCCCTTTTTGATAACATAAAACCTCCCCTCGTGAGCAATCATCTTTGTGTATTTGGCCAGAGTTGGTTTCACATGGTTTTCAGCTCCTCCTCCTCTCTTTGTGCGACGATCCGGGGTGATTTCCATGAGAATCAACTTGGCGATTAATCACAGTGTTCCTGCACTCCCAGATGTCATTCAGGGCCTTTTAAAGACATCAGTGCTCTGTGATGTTTATGGGAGAAGAGAGATATGAACTTGGCAGCCCAGCCCAGAGACCCTTGTGCGAGCTCCCTCTGGGACACTCATACAGTCAGTCAGCTACTACTGTCCTGGATCATCCCAAACGCAGTCGCACAACTTCCTCCTTCAGAGAGGGAAGCAATCAAAGCCAGACCTGACAGACAGCTGCGTTCAATCCCTGATTGAAGTGGTTTGAGAAAGGTTTTTGGGACTCCACTAAAAAAAGTGACACTGATTATGGAATTTTACAGTTTTAAAAGATTCAGCTGTTTCCGTTTATTTACACTGCACACAGCTTAAACTCTGTTGTTGGCAATATTTTTTAATTCTCGGCTAATTGTTTGGTTTTTGAAGAGAGAACTAATACATGTAGTGTACATGAGTTCATTTAAAAAAAAAAATCTCCAAAACTTTATTTGGCACATTTTTTGCTACACAATCATTGCCTTACAGTGAAGAAACATAAATGATCGGATGATAATCTATAAATGCATCTTTGTATCCCTTCAAGTGAAGCTCATTTACCAATTTAATACAAAAATCCACTAAAGAAGAATAACTGATAGTATAAAAATGAAACTGCTTCTAAGCTTAAGCATTAATTGTCCATGTTACATGTAACCATATGGTACAGTGGGGTTGCGCATGAAGCAAAATACAAGAATAAATGGCTCCCACCACAGGAAGTACAGCCAGAAAAGAGGGCAAGTGAAGGGAAATTCCCCTGCATGAACTGAGCTAAATGGTTAAGAATCCCGAGCTCTAACAGGTCCCTGATAATGAAAGGGAAAGCACAGGCTTCAAGTGACGTCTGAGTGAAGGTGGTGGGTGGAGGGGTGAGCTCAGTTTAAAGAGTCTGCCGAAGTCAAAGACATGTTAATAAACAGTTATGGAGAGCCCCAGGGGTGGGGGTGCCTGGGGGTCGGTGAGGATGGAAGGAAGCGAGGAGGGTGAAGGGATCGGGGCGGGATGCTGAATGGAATCGGGGGTCAGGATCATGGTAGTCAAACTGCTGTTTCTTCCTGGGGAAAAGAAAGGAGTTAATGACACCCTAGAGCTTCTCACCCCCACCCGCCGCTCCTCCCTCTCCTTTATGGAGGGTGAGCGACACACACAGCCCCATCGGAGGTGAGGAGGCCACGGAGACAGCCATGCCGTCCCACCGCCCCAGTAGCGGGAGGCTTTAACAAAAAGGAAGGAGGAGGAGGAGGCGCGATAACTGTGATTATTATTACTAAATATAATATAAAACAGTCAGTGCAGGGGCACGGCGAGCGGGATCCACCCATCCGCCCACATGCTCACTATTGAAAACCGTGTTGAAGATGCGGGGACAGGTTTAAAGACAGCGCCTTTTCAATGCCAGGGGAAAAGGGAGGGGTTAATGAGGGGCTTGGTGAAGGAGCTTATGGCAGGGTGAGGGGTGAGGGAGAGGGGAGAGGTGAGCGGGGTAGCGGGGAGGGACGCCTGGCTGCCATGGTGTCAGCGGAGGAGACGGCGGAAGCAGACCTGGAGACAAAGCTGAGACAGGCCGACAGTGAGCGTGTCTTCTCCCCCACAAATGAGGGACAATCAGTAACAAATATGTCACCGTGTTTTGAGCTGTAATCGTAGCATCCTGCTTTGGGCAGGAAGTGTAATTTTTTGAAAAGGTGAGCCACATCATTTCTCCGGGTTTTGTCAAAACAGGAGGCAAGGGTGTCGGAGAAATCACATGTGATGGAGAGAGTAACAAATAGCTTCCCCTGTGCCATTTTGAAAATACCAGAATGCGCTCGGTGTGTGGTGATATTTTTACAGTTTTCTCGCCTATGACTGGATGCATCATTTCCCCAAGTTTCGTGAAAAGTGGAACAGCGGTGACAAATCAGCGAACAAACAAATAAACTGACACAAAGCCCTTCTTTGATACATGGATAAAAGAATGAGTTACCCTGATTTTCTAGTCTGCTCGTGATGAAATGACAGCTGCAGCGGTGGCAGCAACAGCAGCGGCACTCTGGCAGCTATCAGAGAGGTGTTGACCAGTGCAAAGTCAAGTTGAGACAACACTGGTGCAAGTCAAGGTCACAGAAAATCAGGAGAAAGACAGCAGCTAAGTGCTGATGTGCTGTGGCAGCAGCGGCGGACAAAGGGCCGCTACGTATGGGACGGTCCAGGCTGGAGTCCCAGGGCTATAAATCCCTCTTCTCCCTGTCCAAAATTCATTAATGGCCACACAAAGTGGCCAGTGAAACCAGATGGAGGGAAAAACGAGGGGGGAATAGCTGTGTTGGGTGCATGGGTGGGGGGATAGTGTCTATTCTTGGGATACAGCGGGTCGAGGGATAACTGGTTCTACTCCAGTGTAGTGTGAAATTATAAAGCGTTACCTGCTTTAATTTTCCAAATACAAATTAAATCCTCAGTAAGCTGACTTTAAATCAATAGTTTCATTTAAGGGGCCACACGATTTAACAAAAATGAAAACTAGCTGGTCTGGTCAATGGAGCCGGGTCATAAATCACAGGGCTTTGGGAGGCAAAAAGCCGATTTGACTTGTATATGGAGCGGCTGGTGGCCAGGGGGGAGCTCGGCAGGGAAATGAACTCACGCTTTATTAGGACTCATATTGACCTGCCTCTCTTCCACCAGCACCACCTCCACTCCCCGGCATTATAGCGTCATGCAGTATACACCCCCTATTAAAAACCAAGAGGTGTTCAAGCGGAAAACAGTTATTCCTAAATTCATATGCACCCCTGAGTGAATTTTCTGTTTTTGCTCCTCCATTTCTGGCGACTTTCTGGTTCAAGAAAGGGAGAAAAAAAAAAGGGAGAGATAAAACAATCCAAACTTTTAAAAAGGGGGAAAAGGTAAAACTTGAATGGAATCTGGAAACAACAGAAACTACAAATGTATTGTCAAATTGCAAGAAGAAGAAGAAGAAAAATCACGTCTCACCGGTGAGGTTTTTATTTGTACATCAGTTGTGCATGCCAACATCAAACATTTAATGTCAGCATTCTTCAGAGACACAGACGAAAGGAAGAGAGATGCAAGGCTCACATTGTCATCAAACAATCAAACAGTCATCCGCTTCTCCAAACAGCTTGCAGCTCAGCTCAGCTGGCACCAGACACTCACATTACAATAAACATCTCTCCTAATGTTGTGCTTACACCATGCCATGCTTACACAGACACAATGCACACAGACATAAAAAAAATAATACTCTGTTTAATAGGTCGGCCTGACAGCTGGAAAATGGAAGTCAGAAGAAGACACACACATAAACAGACACACACACCGATATGTTTGAGGTGGGCTGAAGTCGCTCTCGTCGTCCAGACTTTGTTATGGAGGAAGGAGGCCATGAACATTATGCTTGATTGTGAATGAATGGTTCAGAGCGCCACAATAAATCCATTATCAAGTTGTTATGTCATACTTAAATTCTCCCCCAAAGTGTTCCCATATATCTTGTCAGTGGTTCATTAGCCATTTGGACAGGTAAAGCTTTCTGAGTTCGGCTCACAGCTGACCCCACATTCTGCCTCTGTGTTCCACTTAAAAATAATGGACATCCCCTGTCCCGCATCCATCAATCACACGGCAGAGAATCCCAGAGAAAATAGTTTAGAGGGGTTAGGAATTACGGTTACAGCGGCTTTCTGACTGGGGATAGATTAGCCAGGCATTAGCAGTGTTTCATTAACCTTGCGTTAAGTGGCATCCTCACATGATTAATGGACATTATTAACAAAAGGGAGATTGTATTTCCGAAAATGAACCTTTTGTGAAATGTCTGCTGCATTGTTAATAGGTTTGTTTATTAATCATTCATAGGAGAGGGCCTTCATTTCTGAGCTAGTGATACATAGAATGGCTATGAAGGAGACTGACAGCAGCACTGAGCGTGCTCCGTGCAGAATGCAGGCGTCTGTCTTCACATGCACACTCTCTGCATTGGAAAGTGCTCAACAGATTCATGCAGCTGAGAAAAGTGCCTTCAGTTATATTACTGCACTTGAATATTTGAGTTTTTCCAGTTTATGCTACTTTATACTCCTATTCCATTACAGTTCAGAAGGGAAAAGTGCAACATTAAAAGAAATAATGCTACATTTATTCCTTATCTAGATTAAGATTTTACATTTTAAATTAATTAGTATAAATAAACCAATTGTTCTGAACAGTTTTTTTTTCTTTTTTGTCTATGAGATGTTGGCACTTCCACCAGTAAGATATTTTCCTTCGAAACTTGTCATATTTTTAGGCCAAAAGTTAGAAAAATAAAGATTTTAAACAGAAAATGAGAAAAAATCTGAGAAACATTTAAGAAATAAATAGATTTTTCTATCAGTTTCCATCTTATAGTCTTCTTCTTTCTTCTTCTTCTTCTTGGATATGAACCACTACATTCATTTTACAAAAATCTATTTAAAGTAGTTAAAAGTAGCTACAACTCAACCTGCTACAGCAGTAAAAATATAAAGTGATTCATCAGTCACAAGCTAATAATGTCAAATAGTAATAAATTCTTTTATCTTTGATACTTTTGAACAGTCCTGAGCTTTATTTAAGTCAGATTTTTGAAGTAATGGAGAACTATTAATACTTTTATTGTCCATTTTACAACATTTTAACACTAATAAGACAAGTGTGCAGGACAAAAGCGATAAATAAAACATAAATAAGTGTAAGTGTGAGCACATGGAGACAAGGAGAAGAGCACCACCTATAGAAAGTCAGTCACACAAAAGGAAAAAGACTCTCTGATTGACACGTGAAACCACAAAGCAAAGACGTCACAGTGATGTACAGAGACCAAACCAACATTTTGAGGGTTACCGCTCTGACTCTGCTTCCCTCTCTCTGTTGCTGTATGTCACTGTGAGCTGTCTGTCCATGACGCCGGCCGGAGAGGCCGAGAGTTCACACCAGAGACAGCCTGTCCATCACCTCTCATCCTGCCGGGCTCTTCTGAGGGTTGCTGTCCTGCGCGGCGAGAAGCAGTGGGTGAGGCTGGAGGTGAGGAAGGAGGTGAGGCTGGAGGAAAGGGTGGGGTGTGAACAGGAGGAGGGGGCGGCTGTCCAGGCCTCCTGTCCTGCTGTCTGGAAACTCTCTCCGGCCACATGGGAGCTCACGGCGCTGTCAGATGACCTGACAAACCGGGCTGCCGCCACATCTCGGGCGTACACGCGGATTTGTTGCAGTGTACACCTGTGTTTGTTTGCATGTGTGCGTGTCCTTGACTGTCATGTATGAGTGTTTGGAGCTGGCTTTTATCTGCGCTCCTTCTGGCCTGACATTCTGCACCCTCCCGCAGCTTAGGCTAAAGGAAAAAATATATATAAAGTAGCATAAAATGAAATAAAAATGTGAGTCTAGCCGACAGGTCTGACAGGATAAGCAGCTCAATCATCACTTGCTGGCTGTCAAACCTCCGAACCAGACGGAAACACACTTACACAGGGATAATGCAGGAGGTTAGAGAGCCACTAGAGGGTCGCTTCAAATCTGTGGATCAGTTCAAATCTGTAGCGCATGACCTTTTTTAGCAACTCTAAGTGTAAAAGCTGAGAAAAAGAAAAAAAAACGTGATCAAACACTGTAAGCACAATATAGTGGCAGATTCTTGCGCAAAATCAGACGTGCCTGTTTCATTTTTTTGTAACTCTACTCTCTCAGCCGGTGGTGATAAAGGTCCACCCCCCATCCTCCTCCTCCTCCTCCACCTCTTCCTCCTCTCTGTCCCACAGCCTGCTGCTGCTGCTGCTGCTGCTGGGCTGGAGGATGACTGACGCTGTCATAACGTCTGGCAGTCAAACACAACCTGCTCCTGATGGGTGGCGGCAAACGCAGTGTGACACAGCCAGCAGTATCTGGTTTCTCCTGTACCGACTACATTTCATATGGCTCAGAGGGGCTTAGAGCAGCCATGGGGAGGGCGTGTGTGTGTGTGTGTGTGTGTGTGTGTGTGTGTGTGTGTGTGTGTGTGTGTGTGGCTGTAGGAGGTAATCGAGCAGATGTCAGGAGAGAGTCTGAGAGGGGATGTGTACACTGAGGGACGACTGAAACCTGTCACATTGATTTTCAGTGGTCTCGTAGGCTGGGTGTGCTGGTGTGTGTGTGTGTGTGTGTGTGTGTCTGCTAGGAGTGTGTGTAGTGTGCAGCCGCATGTCCACGTTCAAAGCGGGGATGTTAAGTGTTTGTGAGGTAACAGAGCGGATGTAGGATCACACTGTTATATTCACTTACAGTGTTAAAACCCAGTTGTATGCAGAAAGTAGATGATAATATATAAAAATTAAAACCGAGATAAAATGAAATGATATTTTTGAAACATTCATATCAGCTTGTGCTCATTACATGTGTGAGTAGAAACTATAATATTGGCACATCATGAATCATAATCTATTCTAGGAGAGCCGATCCCACATTTTCACATGTTGTATTTTTGTGATAATGATAATGTAATGATTCCCAATTAACCCACCCAAAACAGAGGGACATTCCAATCATTCATGCCTGGCAAAAAAAAAAAAAAAGAGAAAAAGAAATAGTTTAGTGCACACATAAAACTGCCGCACAGGCATGAGGAAGGAATGATTAAATGAAATCAGCAACATCCATAAAAAGACAATTTTGGTGAGATTAATGAGGATGCTTCATGACAAATTTGTTGAAAGATGATATGAAATGATCTTTTTCATTCCTCTCCTGTTTTTTCTTTGCTTTTGGAGACCAAAAATATTAACACGACAATGCAACATGTCCTACCTTGTTAGTTAGTGCATTTGTTTTCTTTGCATTAAAAACACAACTCATCGGGATAACCTTCTTTTATTTTTCTTTTCTTGGATTTCAATGTAACTCCACAGACAAAATGAACCGAGGACTCTTAGATAAAATGTCACAGCTATATATCCTCAGGCTCATTTCAGTGTAAAGGCAGCCACACTAGGGCTTGTTGAGCAACATGAGCAGAAGCATGACATCCGTTCACCTACCTAGCTCCTTCTTCTCCCTCCTCCTCCTATGAATCCTAGAAGCAGAAGATTCCCAGCAGAGGAAACACAGATGCTCTCCAGGTTCTAGGTTAAATACAGACACCATAGCCGCCACAACGCTCATCACAACCCTCTCCCCGCCATACATAGTGTGCCATCTTTTGGCCACACAAAGAACTGCTTCTCCCTTCTCAATCCTTTTCCTTTTTTTCCCCCTCTCTCTCTTTGCAGGAAAAGATCATAAAATCAGTGAAATAAAGTGAAATGGTTGTCTGGGGATGGATATGTCCCTTGCAACGTGAAGTGGAACTTGAGGAAATCGACGGATCTCCTGCAGCTTTGCAGAGGACTATTGCTGCAGGGCTCTTTTTTTTTTCCCCAAAACCCTTACAATTTATGCAGGCTCTCCAGCCGTAAAAACACACATTTCTGCCTTCTGATGTCTCACACGCTCACTCCTGATGAGAGGATTGGATGAATGAATGAGCCGAGAGCTGAAAGTAATTATAGCAGTTAAAAACAATTAGAGATAAATATTACAACTTTGTATAAATTCACGAGGACTGGTGTGCATACATGTGCACGTGCATGTGTGTGTGTGTGTGTGTGTTTGTGTGTGAATGGCATGCATGCATACATTTCCACACAGCAAAATACAGAGAGAAATAGAGATATTCACCTTCGAAGGGTCACTCTCCTCTTCCTGGCTCATTAAAAACAGCCCCATTAGCAGTGTTCCTTCACAGCCTGACTGCCGACAGATATGTGAGTGTGTGTGCATGCGTGCGAGTGTGTGTGTGAATGGTAAAGACACGCAGTGTTTTGGAGGCCTCTGGGCTGCCGAAGAATACATTAAACAGCAAAGAGCCCCCTCTCCTCTTCCTGACTGACTCCTGCTGGGACTACTTAGCATTTCTGGGGTGAAAACTTCTCCAGCAAGGTTGTCAAACACTATATACAAATTGCATTAGACCTAAATTGCTCCTGTATATAGTTATTTAACTTTTGTGTGTGTTTTTTTGCGCGTGTGTTTGTCTTGGCCTGACGAAGACTGTATTCCCCCGATACACTACGGGCAATGTCGCTGGAAGGGAGAGGGAGCAGAGAGAGAGGGAGAGATCTGTAAAAAAAAAAATGTGAAAGAGACATTCAAAGCTACGAATCCCACAAGAGTCCAAAACAACTTCACAATCGTTAGCTCATGAAAATTCTAGCAGTTTTAATGTGTTTTTAGGTCACAGATGGTAAGAGGAAATAAAAATGTCTGTCTTTTTTTTAACGCTCATTGTATCATGATCCGGGGAGAATTAAGCTGAAAATTTTTAAATTAAATTAAATGCTAATCACAATCAGAACACATACAAGTTTGTCCTTGTTGCCCCATAAAGCTAATGAGTGAGGTTTGATTGGCAAACGCCTGATCTCAGATCAGCACTGAAAGTCAGGGAAATGTCTCCGAAGTCTGCGTCTCTTGTCTTTTCTCCTTCATTACACCCGTCCTGCTGGTGTAATGAGGGGAAGTAAACTGTGTGTCAGGGTTGTTTTTAGGTGTGTGTGTACTTTCTGTTCACCTTCAGCTATGAGGACAACTGTGAGTTCCAGTCGTTTAGAATTAAAGACATACTTAGAGCCTTTACATGGTTAAAAGTGTACGTACACTGATGTTTTCAAAAAGGTATTACTTTTAAGCAAAAGTGGTCGTTCTACAGGAAAAATAGTACCTATGAGGGATTACTATGTGATTATGGACTGGTAAGAATAATACATCAGTGTAAGCAGCATTTTCCTGTTGTAGCTGTTGTACTTTACACTACTTCCGATAACATTTGTTTGTTATTCAAGTCAAGTTACCAAAGTAAGATTCAAGCTACTCCAAAGGGTTACAAGTTAGAGCAGAAGGATGGTGAACTGATTAATGAAAGAGGAAGATTTTCCTGCAGAAATTCTTATTCATTTCTTGGACGTTTCTCTTCTTAATTCTTGTTTTTGTGAGATATCAGCTAGTTTAAATCTTCCTGTGTCCTCAAATAGTTATTTAAATGAAACCAAATGAGATTTTATTTATTATATATAAACAAGTAAATGTGACAAGGAGGCCTAACTAGATGCCTTTTGGGGGTTATAAGGAAAAAAGGGTGGAAAATGCTGGTTTTACAAAGTGTTTTTGCCATTTTCCTCCTCTTTATGAAAGAGTTTCAAAACAGATGTCATTTACTAATGATAAGTTTGTCTGTGGAGACTTCCGTACATTCATTTGTTTTAAATCAGAGCATATTTGAAATAACAGTCCTAATTACTTGTACATTGCTGTGGTTTTCATTTGATTCAAGATGGGGATTGATTTGGTTTTAGGTTAGACTAAGGGTTAACCATATAGCAGTGAGGGTGATGCGGTGGGGAAGGAATCGTGTCAACGGAGGTCTATGGAAGGACAATAACATGAGTGTGTGTGAACGTGCATGTGTGTGTGCGTGTGGACCTGTCTTGTAGGGGCGCTAACAAATCGGCCCGCTGCTCACCGCCACCAGTCATCCATTAAAAGTGAACCAGGATTCAAATACTCCACCCATCAGAGGTGCCAATAACGAGGAGCGCCATAGAAAATTACAGGGGAATTTAAGTCTGCTGGCTAATGGCATTGGCACCGACACTTTGCCAATACACATTTAGCAGTGTGGTGGTGCGGCTGGCCCGAGGTGCCGGCGGAGACTGACACATCTCTCTTGAGTCTGTCCAGATGGAAGATTGGCCTGTCTGTCAGCGGCCAGGCCACTGCCATTACCCCATGATCACCCCCAGCTCTTCTTATCCTTTCAACTCCCCCAACCCACCATCCTTGCACTAAAATATCCTCTTTTCTCCCTTTGTCCACAACATTCCTCCATGTTTTCCTCTTTTACTGCCAACTCTGTCCTCCATCCTTGTATTACAAGTGGTAAACAAAGAAAGGTGCTTAAACTCTGCCCTCCAGATGATGGTCTTAATGAGACCAAACAAAGGACTTTAACATCAGTTAAAAGCATTAATTAATGGGCCTTTTGTTGACTGTTTATAAATGATTCCGTTTAAATCTTAATTTGCTCCGACATCATTTCACATTTTTTTAATTGACATTTGTTATTTAAGTTGCTGTTCAGTGTCTATAATGTTACAATACTGAAAATAAATGATACAGCTAATGTGGCAGAGTTTTGCTGCTCTCAGATACTGAAAAGTAAATGATGGAGTGCCATAGTGTTCAATAAAATAGTTCAAATAGCTTTATCTTTCAATTACTGTCAGCGCTAATTATCTAAAGTGGATGACACTTGGAGACATAAAGTGTACAAGTCCATGCAACTGACATTCTACATTTTTCTTTTGAACTTTACCTCAGCTGAAGTTAAACTCAGTTTCTTGGGTGTATTTAATAAGAAATAGGATCAGCCCCTAGTGGTATCATAATGCCATAATTCTGTGATATTTGATACATCTCAAGGCGTTCATCCACAATAAGTCATAACATTTGTGTAAATAAAGAGGAAATCACCACACAGTAGGAAATATGGATCTATTCTGCACTGTCCACCATTTTCAACCTGTTTCTTCTTCTTCAATACAAGTTGGTTAACTTTCCCTCACTGTTCCCTCATTTAGTGGACTGGTGTCACTGAGTAGTGAGTCTCAATCAATAATTGGCACCAGTGTACTGATAATGGGCTGCACAGTGGTGTAGTGGTTAGCACTTTCGCCTTGCAGCAAGAAGATCCCTGGTTCGCGTCCCGGCTTTCCCGGGATCTTTCTGCATGGAGTTTGCATGTTCTCCCTGTGCATGCGTGGGTTTTCTCCGGGTACTCCGGCTTCCTCCCACAGTCCAAAAATATGCTGAGGTTAATTGATCATTCTAAATTGCCCGTAGGTGTGAATGTGAGAGTGATTGTTTGTCTCTGTATGTAGCCCTGCGACAGACTGGCGACCTGTCTAGGGTGTCCCCTGCCTTCGCCTGAGTCAGCTGGGATAGACTCCAGCCCCCCCCCCCGCGACCCTAATGAGGATTAAGCGGTGTATAGATAATGGATGGATGGATGTACTGATAATGTACTGCAACAGGAGCTGATATAATATTCTGTTGCATCGATATGTTGTCCCACCTCTAGGCTGCGCTCATTTTTTAATATGAACTCATAAACTATGCAGTTCAACCAACTCTCACAACATGGCTGTAAAATTGTTTTTACAGTGTATGAATTTACATAACGGACGAATCTCAGCTTATAAATGAAGGTGATGTTACACATGTTTATGGCATCCTTGCATCCCTTCCTTTGTTCCTTCCCCCCCCCAGAAGGATTTTTTGTCATTAAATTACCATCACATTATAAAAAACATCTCGTAGCTACTAAAACTGGCACTGAACCACCTTTGTCACACGGCCGCTATAGGATCCGGTGACCTCTCGAAAGAAGCACATGGGAAAAGCTCAGCGCCCTTGAACAAGGTCGGAGACCATCACTAATTACCAGAGAGGAGGGCGGAGTGCTGCTTGTTTGATAGAAACACAATGCTCATTTTTCACGCAATAATCTCCTCCATGTACAGATCTAAGGAAGAAAAAGATGCCAGCTCTTCTTCAGGCCGTTATCCTCTGTGATTTGGCTTTGCTCTGGGAAAACTACAGCGAAGAGAAGTTCAAGCTGCTGGAGAAGAAGAAGAAGAGATGAAGGGTATCGGACAGCAATTGTTTCAGAACAGACACTGAGCAAGACAAGAGATGACCCCCACCACCACCACCCACACACACATTAACACCCGTCCCTTCTTAATCTGCTGCAATGCTCATGTCAATTGGTAAAGAGGGTGTGACCGATAGAATAGATTTCCAACTTAAAGGCTTTGTAACACCCCTCCTCCTCCATCCCCTACTTTAATTCTCCTTCCTTGTTGTCTTCTTGCAAAAGGAGCCGAAAAAAGTAGAGTCAAAGAAAAAGGGGCGGCTGAAAGATTTCTGCCAAAAGTGTGACGTGAAATTTAAGCTGCAAGAAGTAGCAGCCAGCAGCATTAGCTGGTTAAGTATCAGCAGCAGAGAAGGGGTAATGAATGTAGAAGGGGAGACATATGAAATGTCATTAATGTTAATTCTAATCACTTTTTGGCTATTAAGCACAAATTAGTGAAGGCGATGTTAAATGTCATGGTCTGTCCTGGGATTCACAGAAGAGAGGGTGGGGGCCACGGAATAGGTTCTCATTTACATACTTAAGATCCAACTTAATTCTCAAAAGGGGTGATGGAAAATGAGGCCGAGCTGTAAACCGATGACGATGACACGCAGGCTCGGGCAAAACACAAACGTTTTCTGGCGGCTGATTCTTCATTGTTCATGCTCAAGGTTATTTTCTTGAGCTTGTCGTCGGACGTCATTCCCTTGAATAATTCTGCTCAGGCTTTTCCTCCCTCTGGCTTTAAGGTTTGCGCTATTTAAGACCAATCATGTCAATGTGGAGAAGAATTAATCCTGCTTAAAAATATGTTACATGACTAGAATGTATGTTAACATCCCCCTGATGCTGTCGCTGGATATAGACTTTAGTTTGGTGGAGCAGGAGATAGTTGAAATAAATAGCCGTGTGGGCTCAAAATCAAGAGGAGTTCATTGTCAAGTTCACTTAGAAAGTTGGACCGCTTGTTTTCATGCAGGTACTCTGTATCTGTCAAGCACTCAAATCCTGGAAGGAAATCAAGACAGTGAACAATGCAGCATTTTTAAAAGCAAGCTGAGCCAAAGCCGACACACATAGCATGTCATGTAATTCATTGCGATAGATAGATTAACCTCAGTGCACCGCCGAGGCCTCTGCATTCTTGTCCACATTGTTCTAATGGCAGCCCACGGTCTTTGGGAATATCCTGTTTTGTTTTTTTTCTGCTCCTCTCTCTTTCTTTCCTCTGTGGCTACAGTTGACTGTGGGAGAGTAAATAACATTTGATATGCATAAACAGCCCCTTCCTATTCATTACTGTCAGAGCGTTGGAGTGCAGGAGGCGGAGGTCAGCATGTGAAGGTCCTCCTCAGGCAGGAGAAGCGCCTGTGGTAGCTGTCACTCCTCCACCCTCCCACCACCACAGCCCTCCCTCCACCACCTCCTCTTCCTCCCTCCCTCCCTCCCTCCCTCACTCCCCTATTAGCACAGGCTCCAGGTCATAACCTTTCCGTGGCATTTTGCGATTCCACAACCCTTTGATTAGTGCAATATTTACATATTTCACAGTGGAGAGGGCGTTCTTGTGTCGCAGACACTTGAAGTGTTGTAAATGTGTTTGGCCTTTTGCCTGGGAAATGCGGAGGAGTCAGACTCTCTGGTGGTAACTATAGTCAAGGCTGCCGTACTGATATGCACCGTAGTGTGTTTTAAGTATATTTACCCCACACCGGCGCCGCTATCCTACACATACAAGTGCCATTTGGTCTGTGATGTGGCCCTTGTCCTCCTGAGGAACGCTGTTTAGCCGCCATTAGAGAGGGATAGTGCTCCCTGGTGGCAGATAGAGATCAGAACCTCTGACTGGGACGGTGCAGAGCTACAGAGGTTTACATGCAAACAGGAAGATGGAGAATCAAAGGAAAAGTGCAAGTGAAATCAGCAAGATATGAATGAAAAAAGATTCAGAAACATGTTGAAGTGTGTTGTAAGGAGGATAAGAAATCTCACGAAGGGCATAAGTTTTTGTTTATGGAGAAATGAAATAATCTTCATGAAAACTAGCGTCGCCTGCATGCTGGCTCTTCTGGTGTAGGTTTAGTGAGATAAATCGCTGTCTACTGGTGTCATTCTGGTTACTACCACAGGATGGCGTCATTCTAAGAATTTTACAAAGGTTAAACACCTGCTGTAACTCTCTGAACCTCTAAAACTCCTTTCACAGGTTTGGAAGGAATGTTTTTTTTTTTTTGTTTTGTTTTTTTTTAAATCATTAAAAAAAGATACCATTTAACATGGCCAGAATCAGTTAAAATGGATTGAAGATTTTTAAATTTCCCACAGTTTGTGAACATATTATGTGTGAAATACAGTCCAAAATTGGGATATTTTATTCAAATCACTTCATTCTACCTTTTTTAAATTGCCCAAAATAAAAACGTAAACATCAAATAAAATTTTCCAAGGTGAAGCATCAGATTTAACACTACGAGCCCCAAAATCTGCCAACAGGTTTAAAAAGTGACCAAAATTACAATAGTTATCATACTTCCAAACAGTAAAAACAGAAAGAAATGTCACATTTTCAACATTCAGACAATCTGTGAACTTATCATGTCTGACATATGGTTCTAGTGAAAAATCCAAATCAGGAAAAATTAACCAAAAAAACTAGTCTTAAAATTGCAGTATTTTATTGAGATCACACTATTCTACATGTCATTGTATAAATAAATAAATAAATCTGTGTTTCTCATAATCAGCTAGGGACCAATAATAGAAATTCAGTGGCTTTTCCAGTAAACTTCTGGCTTGTGTTTACATCGAGCAGAGATGAGATGATGGGAAAATAGAAAATACTCGATGGATAAATAAATACAGCATGGTTCAATGAAGCCATGAGGAACATTAATGGTAAGTTGTTATCACTTTATCAGATTAATGAAGCCACCAATGTTTCGTATCACATGTCTAAAAAGGGCTTAAGACTTCAAGAACTAACTCCTCTCTGTCAAGACATAGTTTTGCCCATATTTTCTCTTTTTCCATTTTTTTTATCACATTAATTTGTGCCTTTGGAGGTGCTGCTGTGTGGATTTTGTTAGTCTCAGACAGTTTCAGGCCCGCTGTTTCCCTGTTTCTAGTTTTTATATGCTAAGCTATCCACCTGTTTACTGTAGCCTTGTATGAGAAGCATATCAAAATCAGCTCTCAACAAAAACATTTAAAATAAATAAAAAAAGAATTATCCATCCATCCATTATCTATTCTCCGCTTTATCCTCATTAGGGATGCAGGGTGTTATGATCCTGCTTTAGCCCCTGCCCTTCTTTCCCTTCTTCCTCTTCCTCGTCCTGAGTTGTTTCTGTTTTTACCTGTCTCTCTTTGTCTCCCTCTGTCTGTCACTTCTCCCTCATGTCTCTCTCTCTCTCCCTGTCTCTCACCCTCCTGCTCTCCCTGCTTCACCTGCCTGCATTCTGCCATCAGCTGATTACTGCAATGAATGTCACCTGCAGTAATTAGTCCATTCACCTGTTCTCCACCTCACCTCCACCTATTTAAGTTCTGTCCTGTCATTCACTCCCTGTTGGATCATAGTTACCCACATGCCCTCTGCTTTTGAACTCTGTTTTTGGACTCTGTTTTCCCTTCCACTGGCTTTCCTTCACTTGGACTCAGTTCTTCTTTCAGATTCTCGCTAGCCCTGCTCTTGTCTCCAGCCAGTAGTTCCAGTCTCGTCTCTGTTCACCCCAGATTTCCTGAGCCTGCTTCCCTACCCCTTCTGTTCAGTTCCCCCATTTTGTAAGTACCCCTCCTTAGTTTTGTTAGTTCAGTTTTGTGATCTTTTGTTTTTGTATTCATAGTGTGTGTTAGTAGTTCAGTTTAGCCTTGTTTCCTCTCAGTTCAGTTCTCCATTTATGTATTGTTTTAGTTTTCTGGTGTAATAAAAGTCTTCCCTTAATTCACATTTCTGCCAGTCTGTCTGTGTCTGTGCCTGGGTTCTCCAGCTCCCCCCGTAACACAGGGGGCTGGAGTCTATCCCAGCTGACTGAGGTTGAAGACAGGGGACACCTGGACAGGTCACCAGTCTATCACAGGACTACACATAGAGACAAACAATCACATTCACACCTACGGAAAATTTAGAGTTACCAATTAATCTGAGCATATATTTGGACTGTGGGAGGAAGCCGGAGTACCTGGAGAAAATTCCTACATGCAAACTCCATGCAGAAAGATCCAATTTAAGACAGACGCAAACCGGGGATCTTCTAGCTGCAATGCAACAGTGCTAACCACCAACCACGGTGGAGCCCAAAAGAGAATTAATTAATTTCCCAAAATGTGAAAAGCAGTTTTCGAGTTTGCTTGAAGCAAACTACTTCGAAGTGTCACCCAATCATTCCTAAAGTCAGAGTCATAGCAGCTCTGATAGGCCAAACTGCAGAGCAGTGAGACGTGATAATTATTGAAATGGGGATAACAGCACACATTTTTGGACACTTTCTCCTTGAAGTCCTTGTTGGTATTACACTGCATAAAAAAAGTGAAAAAGAGAGAAAGCGAGTTCAGATCCTGTGTATACTTTCTCATCTCAGTGCTGTGTGACGTGGGTTTACCTGTCAGATTGTCAAGTATGTAAAGTAACAAAAATGATCAGACATGCAGCATCGAAGAGGTATTGAGAGAAGCGGTTTTCTGTCAAATAAGCATTTCTTATGAAGCATACTGATGCCTTAAATGCTCCATAGAAGGGCAGATGTTTTAGGCTAAACTTTACCTTGTGAGGCACCTTTCAAAATCATTCAAATGGGCACATAATATCCATAAATATCAGTCAGAAAACCTGTCTCAAAGATCTATATGAATTCACACAGAGATAAACTCTAAACATGTATTTAAAAAAAACTTGTCTCCAATGAAAAAATAACAATCTATAGATATTCCTGCAGTGAAACCTATGCAAAAACGACTTCCAAAAAGAGCAACACCTTTCTTTCATGACACATAAAGATGTGAAATTTTTTAAAAAAGCACATTATACTGTGTTCGCCAACACACCTATCAGTCAAGTCTCAGCCAGCCTGACATTCAGCGTATTTTCTGCCTCAGTCAGTCATTCAGTCAGTCAGCTTCTCTCTGCTTTGTGACAGAAAGAAGAGATGTCAGCGAACAGGTTTTTCAGGGAGCTCAGGGCTGTCACGTCTGCCACGGCGGTGACTGATGAGGTTGGGAAGAGTGACGGGCAGCTGCAGTCTTTTCTCAGCCCGTGGGTCTGCCTGGCATTAACATTATGTGCCATGTTCTCAGAGGGAACCCGTCACTCAGCCGTCACTCAAACCGACAGACAGATGGTGCACGTAGACACCGAACATGAAAGAGACTGGCAAAGTAGCAACGAATCCCTAGGTGGTCCCTCCGAGTTGAAGGGTGTGGGTTTCTCATCACCGTTGCTTGGCAGCTCGACTTCAACCACAAGGCCACACATGGACATCAAGGTAGCAACGGGACCCGGGCGAAACATCAAAGTCCCAATCCATCAAACGTGTCACAGGCGATGAAAGGGAACAGCTTGCAGTGTGACTCGGGTCTGATCTGTTTTCACCTCATCTTCATGAATCATGACCACTTTCGCTTTCTTCTGCAGGTAATGGTGATTATGTGCGGAGCTCCATCAGAGCCAGCAGGCACCATTAGAGACACCAGACTCTACTCAAGAAGCAGGTTAGTACAGTAGAGCTTTGTAAAATATGTGCATGTGTGGGACAAGTTGCAGGAAATTTGCATGGGATTGAGTGACGTTCACTTTTTTTGAAGCGAAATTGCAAGTTTGATCACATGTAAGGCCTGACATGGAAGAAGAAAATGTTCTAAGTTGTGGTAGGAATCCTGGACACAAGATGTTAGTCACACTAATTATGTTGCCTGGAAGTTTCAAGGTACAGAAAATTGATATTCTGGAAAAGCTACATCTGAAATTCCTTGATGACAATCCTTCTAACATGATGAATGAAGGGACTGCAGGGTGCCCACTTTGTGTTGCAGTTTAACAGACAACTGTTGGCCTTTAGAGGAGGTGGATGGAAAGTAAAGAAAGACAGTTAAGATATATGTATATTTTACTGTGGGTCCAACAGATTCAGCAGATCTTAGAGGATGGTGGTTTCTCTGAAAAGCCTTTATCAACTGCTTGAAACATTTATGAGGAGGTTTGAAGATCGGTTCATACAGAAGCAGCAAGGCAAGCTGCAGAGTATGTCAGCATGTTTTTCATTTGGATTATTGTGGATCTATTGTGTGAAAATCTAAATTAAAGACAGCCTGTCTATCTTCAGCGTTAGTACATTCACAACCAGCACAGTCACTGGATCGGCTTGGATAGGAATCAGTAGGTCTACATCTGCATACAGGTTTGCTTTGGTCACTGTCTGGAACAAATAATTTACATGTAGCTTGAATATAAAAATATCGGCTCAGTGGGAAAATATTTACTATAGTTCTATCTTACATTGAATCCATCTACAGAACCAAATAAGATGTAGAATGTTGGAATGTGTCTAATTTTCTGATATGTTCATGCCATTATTCATACATGCAAATATACACAGATCAAACATAACACTGTGACCACCTGCCTAATACTGTGTTGGTCCCCTTTATGCTGCTAAAACTCCTCTGACCCAGTGGGGCATGGACTCAGGACCTCTAGGGATGTCCTGGTGGCACCAGGATGGTGGCAGTGGATTCTGTAGGTCCTGTGGGTTGCAGGGGGAGGCCTACCTAGATCACATTTATCCTGGAACATCCCACAGATGCTCAGTAAGATTTGGATGTGGGGAGTGTAGAAGCCGGGTGAACAGCTCAGCTCTATCGTGTTCTCCGGGCCACTCCTGAGCAGTTTTTGTGGTGTATTGGGGTGCATTGTCCAGCTGAGGGTGGTAACTGGCATCAAGGACTGCTGTTGCCATGGGGGTCAGGGGGTTGCTTGACCTGCAATGTTTAGGTGGGTGGTAAATGTCAAACATCCACATGAATGTCAGAACTTAAGGTTTCCCAGCAGAATGTTGCATCATAACAGGATGATCAATAATGTAGTAATTCCACAGAACATCAGATCTCTCCGTAGTAGAATTAGCATACTAAAAAATGCGATATCTTGTTTTTATGTAACATTTCCAAAGAAAACTGTACACGTTTGTCCTGTCAGGCATCATCTGCCAAATTTTAAAGCCTTTATCAGTCGATGGTGTTGACAACACCATAGTGCACCACTGAGCCAGAGGTTCTACGGTGTGTAAATAAGATTCCTTTATGAAGAATGCCAAGTCATTTATTTGCTTCCACACTGCTGGTACCAGTCGACAGCTCTTTGGTGTAAATACCTGAGGCGGCCAACGGTGAACATTCACAGCAACCTCCCCTAATCACACCTTTCAGCCTTTCTTTTGGGCAATGAAGGGTTTGTTTTGATAGACTTTATGGTGGCTTTTATGTTTAAAATGGTAATATTTGAGAGGGTAAAACTGCAACAAGGACATCAACAGGGCAGAATTAGGATGCACCAATCAGCATCTGTCTTCTCTAAGTTTAACCAATCAGCATTGAGACCTACCATGGAGAAGGTACTTGCCTTAAAAAAGGGTTCTACATTGTTGGTTCCTGCAGTCCAAAGCCTGGGCTGCCTTAAACCTAACAACATGTTCCTGTAATGAAAAGCAGAATTGTTTTGTCATGATTGAGCTGTATGTTTAGTTCAAATCCAAATCCCTGCAACTGTGATTGTGGATCAATAAATCGGAATCCAGGTACTTAGAGATCTTTGCTTAACCTGTATGTGTTTGGAAACCAGAAAAAAAAGATATATAAATACCACACAGAAAAAGCACCATTTAGTTTTAAACACGAGAATTTCCTGCTGCATGGTCAAACTGCTGAAGCTGAACTAACAAGAGAATGAAATAATGAGAAAAGTTTTGACAATTTTGAGTTAAATTTAACAGTTTAGCAGTTTTTACAGACTTTATGTGCTGCAGTCTGGGAGGATTTGTGAAAAGCACTGACTGTTATCCAGTGAGGTTACAGTAGAAGTCAATGATGGCAGAGATAAAGACTTTTTCACCTGCACCAGGCCTTTCTTTACATCACGATGTCCGTGACAATAAGATTAAATTTTAGTAGTTTGTCTGCAAGGTGCTGACCATGAAATCCAGTATCAGCAGCAAGATTAAGTCATGTGAGAGACACAAAAAATACAAAACATGCTGAGTTTGTTAAACCTGTCAATATTCAGATACGGTGCATTTCTAGGTTTCTTTGTTAATTTCACACAAGCAGTGTGAATAAAAGAGAAAAATAAAGTCTAAAAACTGCAAAGCTTTTTCATCTAAAGTTGGACGTGTTCAGTCGCGGCAGCTGTGGTAAATTTAAAAACAAACAAGCGAAAACCAGATGAAAAAAGCGCCAACAGGTGCCATTTTGTGTGTCTTTATTGTGGACATGACATTACATCTTTTGGAAATGATGTACAAAAGTGTAACAGAACTGAGAATGGCTCAGACGAGGTAGAGCTTTCACATCGGCTTGCTGGCTTGAAAACTACACAGTATAAAAACAAAAACAACCCAGAAAAATCAAATTAAAACAAACACTCCTGTCTGCCTCGGTCCTCTTATCCTTTTTGAAGTGATAATAAATACAGATATCAACTAAATACATTTGGAATAATAATGTCTTCTAAGGTAAATTAATCATGAAGCTCATAACAAAAGAAATACGGACACAAATAATACAACTTAAGAGGCATGATAAAAACCCAACCAAAGAGAAAAGAACAACACCTGCCAGCCCCTCTGGGAGGGCAGCCGTGACTAGCTACTGAACAAATCCTACAGTTTAGCAAAGAGAAAGACTAAAAACACACTCTTACATCTCTCTGAAAAAATAAGCACTGCGCACCTAGCATTATCAAACTTTCCACGAGGAGACGTAGCTAAAAAAGCTGTGCCACAGAACAAATCATTTGTCATTCATATCTATGGAATCATTCTATGAAACAAAAAAAAAGCCTCTAAACCAGAAATTACATTGAAGTGTGTTAGCCGGCACCAATAAAAAGACATTCTCAACAAAACCTTAGCTAGAGATGGACAAAATGAGAATGGTTAAAGCACTAACCTAGTCTAAGTGCACTAGTAATGCCATTTGGTTTCTACCGCTGTATATAAAGGGTTTGGTAAGAGTGGATTACAGATATACACTTTATATTACATACACTCACTCCTGCTTCATAGTTTTTCTAAGTCACACTTCGGAGTACAAATTCATAACTGAGGAGTTAATCTTAAAGGGAATTCTGTACAACATTGGTATTAGTACTACACTACCTCAAAGGCTAGAGTATCCGTTTCAAGTATTTTCACTATCCACACCTTCAATATACACATCTGTGTATTGTTAGGCATATTCAAGCACACAATATTGTATGCAGAACTAAACAACCAACTGGTAAAGCAACCGTTTCATCATGTGTTTGGGTAAAAACTACTGAGGTTTCAAAATAGATGGGAACTACAGTACTCTGTATGATCTGCTGTTGGTGTGAATTTTGAATCCAAGAAATTGACAGTTTCAGGTTTGCTCTTTATGTTTTTGAGCTGCTTTGCATTGCTTCTTCTTTTCCCCAACATGTTGAAGTAGGACTACTTATTGGGACCATTTAGGGGTGGAAAACAAAGCAAAACAAACAGCCCCACTTCATGTTCAGGCTTCCATTGCAAAGGAGGTAGGCTAAGCATCTAGACAGGCTGGAGTACACAGAAATGTTGTCAACTTCTTCCACAGTATACAGAGGTTTGAAGGGAATGCGCAAACACACATAAATGTACACTCGCACACACTTGTGTTAAGGCTGTGACAGCTCGACAATTCAATAGGCTTCAAAATGCCTCCACCTTGTGTATTTATTATCCCTGAACTCTCTGGAAGCTCAACCTCCTGACCTCCGGCTGCTCTCTCTGACCTCCTCACTCCGTCCCCCCAGAATTTTAAATCTTCATATCACCATTCAAGGATTAGACTGACAGCATGGGAGACTGGCTCATTAGTCCGTTTAAAAGTTCTGGCAACAAAATCAGCTACGCATTGCTGCTTATCGTGTCACTTGTTGCATGTCCAATAAGCAGGCGAATATATGGTGGATATGTTCACTCATGTGCCCATTTTATCAGTTAAACAAACCTGCCAGCCTTAAAGCAATAGTTTGACATTGTGGGAACACTTTCTTGCCAAGAGTTAGACGAGCACATCGTTGACATGTCTGTCTAGTAGTTTCATCCAGGTGGTTAATTTAGCTTAGCACAAACAGCAAGTCTGGCTCTGAATTTTTTCAGTCAAGTTGTTTAATTTGAGTCTTAGAATCTTTCAACTATCATACAAGAAAAAAAATGAATGTTTTTTAAGCAAAAGTCTAGACAAAGTAGGTTTTTGATTCTCTCCCATCCCAGTATTTTGATTACTTAGTTAGGCGGCACTAAGTTACGGTATCCTGCTGGCAGAAAGCTACCAGAAAGACTAATGCTGGGTTCAGACTACACAATATCGGCACAGAAACACCAAATACAAGAATATTTTCATAGATGACTATTGCTGCATCCAGCATCTGAGATGCCTCATGACATCCCACAAAAAAAATCCATAAAATCAGAATTCCTTTTAGTTTCTCTGCTGTTTGCTGACAACCTCCAAGAGCCCAAAGTGATCATCCAAAGACACAAAAGACACGACAAACTAACTTTTGAACCGGGTGGAATCTACAAATAGGCAGACGGTTGATTTTTATCTGAACAAAACAGCCAATTCCATTCACCCTATTGTTTGCTGACATTCTTGTTTTCAAGAGCTGGCGTTCCTGATCATTTCATTTGTTCTGACAAAATCACGGCAAGATGTCATGACTTTAAAATCGCCAAATCTGACTTTTCAGAGAAAATATTGTGTAGTCTGAACCCAGCATGCGATGATTTTGGTGTCACAGATTTCTTCAAATAGTTTTTGGAAGATCAACAGACTGAGAAGTTATCAGGAAACATTGGGCTGCAGTTTTTTGGGTTTTTTTGCCTAACATGAGAAGTATCACATTCATCTGTGCAAGTACACAAGCTGAAGTGTAATCCGTGCAATCTAGAGTCGACATATTCCTGCCACTCACACTGTTGTGGAGTGTAATTTAAAGTGAGATTTGTCTGAGTGGGAAACACTAATATGAGCAAGTTATGAAGGCAAACTCCACTCAGTCCCTTCCTCTTAAATGGGCAATAATTGAATGGCCATAAAAATGGGACGCTCATTTATATTGGCTATTAAAAACGCACGCTTTTTTTTAATGAGCACTAAAGCAGACACCCCCATTAGCGTTTTCTCTCTCTCTCTCTCTTCCTAACCCTACCTCTCTCCTTCTAATCATCGGCTACACAGCCTCAGAGTGGTCACTGCACTCCCACCGTTACACAGTGGAGTGAAGGGAAGTGAGTTTAACTGTAGCACACAGACACACGCACAGACAGACAGGCAGAAAGATGCAAGTTTTCATCTTCTGACTCAGAAACCCAGAGGAGACTAGCTTGCAATGTGCCAGTCGTCTACTGATGAATTGCAGAGCATCTTCTCTTTCCACGGGTTGACGATTGGTGTCCTGAGGAATGCACAAACTCACATACAATAAAACTAAAAAGAAAAAGTGTTGAGGGGGCAACTACAGCAGCCATGTAATCCCACAGTCCTTGATTAAAATGCTAGCAGTTGCATTCGAGTTCAGAAATTTTGCTGTTCCTGTAAATCTGCACGAGGCAGCTTCACTTGTTGGTACCTCCAAAATGGCAGCAAGAGGTAACTCTTTGAATTTTTTTAGGGCTTCTATATCCAGAAATCCTTTCAGGTGATGCAAACCTTCATCTCAGTGGAAAGAAGCAAAAGATTGAACATTAGTGAGTCCAGCTTTCCCACTAAGGAGACTTTATACTTCATTTTCCAACGGTGAGAGCAATTCCCACCTGTGTACACACCTGGTATACATCGTTTCTAAAAGCAGACTTTCACCAGAAATTCTTTCAATTATGCGAGAGGACACTCTTTCCCAATGCAGCCCCTCTTTGTGATTTTAAAATTTCCTGCTGCAGCCTCTTTCAGATTAAAAAAAAACTTCCAAAAACTACAAGAACCTTCACTGTGGAAAATTCCTCTAAAGGTCATTAAAGGATGATGGGTGGAAGAGAGAAGCTCAAAAGGTCAATAAAGAGTCTTGGGTCCATCTTCCAGATTTTAAAGAATGGTGGGGTTCCCTGACTAGGCTGGTCCTCGAGTCCAAGTCGTGGCGTGTCAGTCAGAAGGTTACTGTTGTGAGTTTGGTGGGTGTTTGGCAGCCAGCGCTCCTCGCTCCTTCTGGCTCAGTAACAAGGTCCTCGTGTCTGGGTACTGGCTGTTGTCAAAAGGCAAATGGTGGACGCTCTGGACGTGCGTCTTTAGGTTCCCTTTCTGAGAGGCTCGGTATGGGCAGAGCTGGCAGCAGAATGGCCTTTCCCCTGAGGAGCACACACATGAAGGCGAAAGGTCAGGGAGAGGCCAGAGGTGGCGCCTTACACAGGATTTAGAAGTTTGAATATACAAGGGATTAAACGAGACACATAAACCACAGATGAGATTTGCTGCAGTGGAAACGGAAAAAAAAGGAGGAAAAAACAAGCAAACAGACACATGATGGCTAGAAGTAGGAAAACATTATGCAGGTCAAGTGAAGCATTCATATTTAATTTTATATACCTAATTTAATGTAAAAAGTTCTCTATCCTGTCCCAGATGGAGTAATTGTTCCTCCCTCTTTCTTGCCATCTGGAGAAGAGTGCCACACATCCCATGTCTGTAAAGTCCTACTTTTGTCCCCATGTATTTGTCTCAATCACCCGGGTTACCCTATGGCCCCTTCACAAACATACTCTATATACAACCTATACTCTCTCTTTTAATTAGACTGACCTACAATGGCACAGACACTATTGTAAAAAAAAAAAATAATGAAAAAATAAAAAAATAGGCAACACACACCTGAACAAAACAAATGAGAGTGCCATTTAATTGCACCTAATTATCATTTTGATAAATGGAAGAATATCAAAGTGGGAAAACAAATGACTCCCCGCACCCCTCCCCACACCCTTCTCCCAGAAGAAGAAACAGGGAAATATAGCTGTTATCATACATCATCAACAGAGAATAGAAATAGAGAGAGGGGGGTGAGAAAGAAAGAGAGAGACAAAAAACAAAAAAAAGGTATAATTAATCACAAAAAAATCATCAAAAAAAAAGAAGGCTGGAAAGATGGCGAGACGTGAGAGGAAAAGCGAGAACCTCCACGACATCGTCCTGTGAGGAAGCATCGCTGACGGGACCGGTGCACTACATTATACTAAAGGTTATCGTCACCGTAAAGCAGCGTCAACACTACATCTAATTGGACCCCTCTGCCTCGCTTGCTCCCATCATTCATAGCGTGCGGTAAATCTGAGTCCGTGTGGGTATGTGTGTGACGTGTGTGATTAATTAAGATGGAGGCGCAGCGTGAGGAACCCGGCTCTCTCCGAATGTCAAAGCAGAGCAGATTTAGTCCTCCGGTCCCTCTGCTCTCAATCCTTGTCTCCATGACTGACTCTTAAAACTCTAAAAACACATTCGAGGAACTAAGTGCAATGTTACTGCAATTTGTTTCGTTTGTTCCCGAGTCTAATTTTCATGTAGCTCTCATTGTTCTTTTTTACTGACTGTGTTTACAAGCGCCGCAGTAATCTGGTTTCTCAAAAAGCAAAGTATCGTGTTTCTGTGTTCAAAAAAATACTATCGTTCAAAAGTTTGGGGTCACCCAGATGTTTTCCATGAAAACGCACACTTTTATTCATGTGCTAACATAATTGCACAAGCATCAATGAGCCTTTCAACACCATTATCTAACACAATGCAGCATTAGAACACAGGGGTGATGGTTGCTGGAAATGTTCCTCTGTACCCCTATGGAGATATTCCATTAAAAATCAGCTGTTTCCACCTAGAATAGTCATTTACCACATTAACAATGTCTAGACTGTTAAAAAACAGCTTTTCTTTCAGAGAAAAAGGACATTTCCAAGTGAGCCCAAACTTTTAAATGGTAGTGTAAGCTAATATGTTGTATCCAACATGTCTATTTGTCCTGTCAGTAATGCTAGCTGTTGGTTGTTTTTACTCTGCTGCTTCTTGCCATGTTGATAACTATAATTCTCTATCGATCGGTAACAAATTCCCGGACTCCGCCATGTACCTAACAACTTGTCTTTGCTCTTGTGCACATGCAAAAAGCAGATTAGAAACCTCTTTACACATATGCTTGGCAGAAAATTAAGTGTTTCCCATGAGAAATCTATTTGGGAAAATCACATTTCTCTAATCACCAGTTAAGGTAACAGGGAGGAAATCAGCTCACTAGAGAAATGCGACTGTAACCTGGTTACTTCAGTGCATGTAAACGCATCCATTAGGAAAGAAATTAACAACTATTCTTAATTATCAACTGAGCTGATAATTGTTTTTTTTTTTTTAAATAATCTCTTAGTCTGTGGTGTATTGTGGTTGTATGAGAATGAAAAGTTCTATATTTTAGCTGCATGCTGCATGTAGAAGTCAAGGTAGGGACAAGAGTTGAAAATTAGCACTAGCTTTAAACTCTCTATGCAGCGCATCAGTTGCATTCTACATGTTGGAATTATGTTAAACTACATTGTCCCAATCAAATAATATATTTTCATATTTAAAATGTCAAAAAAGGACACCAAAATGTCTAAAACCACAAGATGATATCACAAAATATCTTGTCTGGTCTGACCAATAACGGTCCAGAACCCAAACATATAGTTTCAGATAGTGAAAGCTGCAAAGCATCACATCTGAGGAAGTGGAAACAGGGAATGTTTTTAGCATAACTGCTTGTAAAGTGACCTTAAGTATGAATTTATTATAAAAAAAAAAAACAACAAGTTATTTCTAGTCTCCTGATGCTAGCTGACGAAAGCTAAAATTGACATTGATGAAGTCTGACTTCTGGTAGACGGAGCTCTTCTGTATGTTAGAACTTACATGCAGACATCTCATGTTAAAACAGGCTGAAGACCACATGTCAAATGCACACATACAAACTGACAAACAGAAAATTTGTGTTAAACGGCAGGAAAGCATCAAGACAGTTTTATTGTTATTATATGAATATTAAACGCTTCGGCTGCACTTTGCAAATATCTGTATGTGAGATTATTAGTTATGATTTAACTATGCTAAGCTAAATTTCAAATAAGCTGGAAACGGGTCACATACCGCTTCGTGTCACGGATTGTTAGCACTGGCTGTAAATAAAAGATGGACATAGCTTCCTAGTGTAATAAGTAAAACCAATACAGTATTGGTTTAAACCTGCATTGTTTCTAACAACCAGCAGGGGGCCACTAATGTTGTTGCAAAAAAGACAAGTGCAAGAGAAAATCACGCTACTTCTCCCTTTGATTTATTACCTCAGTAAACATTTTCCTAATAAATTTGTGTATGGTTTCAATTGCTAGTTTTAGGACGTTTTAAATACAGCATGAAATAAATTTTGTAAATTATGGTCTCATTTAGAAGAAAATAGCTGTTCTCCAGTCAGCTATATTCCTTACAGCTAAATGCCAATTCGAGGCTTCAAAACAGTAGTCCACAAACCGGTGGTTGACGTCACGGTTGCTACATCCATCTTTTATGTACATTCTATGATTTTTTACCAACAATAGAATCCTGTCAAACTCCTGCCAGTGTATCTGTATGTAACTGACTTGTGTATATTTGGGATCTTTGCTTTGGATAGCTGATATAACTTTTGCCGTTCTTGTGTGTACAACAGTGTGATGGAACTGTGCTGCTACAGAGTGAACCAGAAATAAATTCCATCTGTTTAGCTGTGATCGGTCAGTAAATTCACAAACTGATATTTTAAAGAGCTTTTACAAGGTGGCTTTATGAAGCTTAATGAAGTGGCGATAGGTTAAATAAATCTGTAACAGAAAGGAACCATAAACCAAAAACGCAGATGGAGATTTATATTAAGTGAGCAAAATTAAGTGTATGCAAATACCTCGCACTGTAGGAATCGGCAATTTTGCAAGGCTAAGGAAAATCAGATTTTAGTAATGCCAGTGTTGACGCAAATGATTAACAACTAAAGAAGGCCCATAAGCAATGTGCAACTTTAACAAACAGTGTTCTTGTTTGTGCCTTGTTAATTTCTGAGTTAATAAAAGAAATTTTTAAGCTTTTCAATGAGATCGATGTGATATGTACACTGGATGCACATGCTAATGTCACGTGTGATCCAGCAGCATGTGAGGATGCCAGGTGTTAATGCAGGTGCAGAGGGTGCCACATGTGACTGCAACACATGAACAAAGAAGAAAAAAGAACTCAAACAGAATGGGAGGCTGCAGGATTGACACAGACACACACATGCTGAAGTGAGACAATAACAATAAGGGAACATGCAGAAGCGATGAGGGAGCCCAGTGATTAGCCATCGTGCCACATACTTGTTTGGGAGCTTCAGAAGCGGTGGTGTGAGCGTCAGTACCTCTGTGGAGTCCGTTAAAATCAAACCCAACTGTGGGGGGAGAAGGAGGAAAGGGAGGAGGAGGAGGAGGAAGGGGAGGAGGAAGGGGAGGAGGGCATTTGGTTAAACGCTCTACCAGATCCACACAAGCATTTTATTTATTTGTCCATCCCACCGCCACCCGCACACTGTAGCGTTTGCCACCAGCGCCCCCGTTAATTGAGGGGAGCTGGCAGTGATGATGATGCTGATGATGGTGGTGATGATGATGGTGATGGAACCTGGTGGAGGCAAGTCAGTGATTTAATATGACGCATGTTAATAGAGGCCTCGGGGTGGCTGGCCTTTTCTGCATGTGCACGTCCACGCTGAAGACAACTGTCGGTGACAACGTTATTTACAGCCTCTGTGAGTGTTTACTGAGCCTACGCATGAGCATGTGTGTGTGTGTGTTTGTGTGTTAATGCAGTGTGTGTTGTGGGGGAAGGAGGAGGGAATTGCGGGGGGGGGGGGTTCAGGACTGCATCACTTACCATTTGGCCTCTGTCACTTAGAATCACTGGCTGTGCCACATATCATTCACACTCTCTATAAAGAAGCTACTTATCCCACTGTCTACTGTGATCACCGCCGGGCCGGCTGATGGACATGACAGGACAGGGGAGGAGGAGGAGGAGGAGGAGGAGGGAGGAAAGCAGGCAGCCGAGGAGAGGAAAGAAAACAAAAGGGAGGACGGAAAGAGTGAGATGAGAGGAAAATGAAGAGGGAGAGGATAGAAGAAAAGAGGAAAAATAGAGGAAGAAGAGATGGAATAGATGTGAAAATGAAACAAAAGAAGCAGAAAAGAGGAAGAGGACAAAAAAATAGGGAGAGCAAAAGAGTGGGGAAACACAAAGAGTGGAGGAAAAGAAGGAGAAAGGGAGACAAAGAAGGAGGTAATAGAAGAAAGAAGGAGGTGAGATGAGAAACAAAGAGAGCAGGGAAGGAATGAGAGGAAATAAGTAAGGAAAGTGGACAGAGAAAATGAAAAATAGAGCTAAAATGAGAAAGTGGAGGAAAAGCCAGGATGTCTAAATCAAGCTGTTTAGTGAATGGCACCGGGATGCATGCAAATGGATTCGTAAGGTTGGCGTGGACAAATGCTGTTCTGCTTCATTAGAATGCACAATTCCATCTCTCTAATTGACATGTGATTAATAATGTATACAATTTGTCACAGGTCAGTATCCGGAGCAAATCATGTTTCAGTTTAAAAAATAGAGACAGCTGCCCAGCCCAGGGCGGGGAAGGACTCACAGACCGGCTGTCACACTCAACTGAACAAAAAGATCTGTTCTGATTTATTTTGTAGGAGGCAGAGACGTAGCGGACGTACGGAGAGTCAGACGATGAAATATTGTTGAGAATGTGAATCCCCATGCATATATTCTCTATATCTCATGCCAGTGTTTGGGGGTGGATGGAGCTGTGAGGGTGGTGAAGTGTGTGCACAGGTGGTACGGGGATGAATGACTGGTGAAGAAGTGGGGAAAAAAACTGGGAACATATAAGAATACATGAATAACAAGCAGCTAATAAGGTTGTACAGGTTAAAGCAGGAACTGGACTTGTCTTGCTTACAGTGCATTGTCAGTGTCATATCTTTCCTTTATTTTTTTTGTGACTGATTACAAACTATTCCTCCCTCCAAAATACTTGCTGTGTCTAACTTTGGAAAGTCATATGACAGAACGTATTACCTGAACGTTTTAACCCAGATGCTCATTTTAAAGCACAAGAGCTCACTTAAATAGTTTTAAAAATATATGTGTTTTAAATGTGTGTTTAACAAGTTTGACATCTCATGAGTTTGCCTAATTATACAGAAAATTTATCGTAAACAGGATTACATGCTTGATTTTGAACATACGCTTCGCAAATTTCCAATAAAGAAAATAATATATTGCTTATGCTGTAATGTGATAGATTATGGTACATTATATTTTTGGTCAAACTAACTCTACATAGGATTTAATCATACTAAGCCCAACATAAAATGTGGCACATGCCCTTAGTTTGGTGTAATAATAATGCTTTATGTCATTTTTCACATTAATCAAATGCATAACATTTCTCTAAATATTGTGTTTTAATAGCATAAGTGTATTTAAAGTGTAAATATTCTCAATTTTGCAAGCATCTTACACTGAGAGCGGTGGGGTCTTTGAGATGCTGGGAAAAAAAGCCAATTTTGATGAAACACAAGGGTTAAAAACACTTCACTTTTCATGAGCCATTTCAATAGTTTTCTTGAGGCAGCGTAACTATGTGTAAATGTTCATTTTGTATTCCTTCTAGTGTGCTTGTGTGTCAAAGTATAATGGCTGCATGTTACCTGTGTGGGACCTCATATGAGTGCGCAGGTGGCTCGGCTGACTGAAACTCTTCCCACACTCATGGCAGAAATACTGTCCCTGCCGCATGAGAGACCTCAGCATCCCTGATCACACAAACACACACAACGGAAACACACAGTTAAATTACAGTTAAGTACAAAATCCATAAAACATTACAGGTTCAGCTGAAGGGTAAGAAATAAATCAAACATATGGGATGAACTCTAAGTAGATCCAACCTATTTAGTTCAAATCAACAGGTTTGTATTCAAAAGAGGCTCCAAATGAACTGTATTTAGTTAAAAACACAAAACAATCAAAGTATGTCTTCCTTGCTTCATTTATTTTATCTCAGGAGATACTGTTTTGCCAAATTTGGTCTTCATCAGATGTTTTGTGTTGTTCACAACTATATGAATAGCTTTTAAACAATACACACACAAAGCCAGAGTATCTTTTAATGACACATGCGTTGAATTCCCTGTTGAGATTTTTTTTTCTGTAAAGAGTAATCAAAAAGGTGAACTTCAGTATGATATTGTTGTAAGTAAGAAGCCATTTTCAGTGTTTGCAGGGACTGAATGAAGGCGTAAAGGTCAGTAATGGGCAGAGAATGAGTGGGTGTACGTAAGCGCAGAGCCTGGCTGGAGTGGTGGAGGTAGGTAGCATCAGTAGTGGACTCGCACAGGCATCATTAGTATGTCTAATGTGTCATTATGAGCGGCTAGCTCCAGGGGCTGGACTGCAGCTGTCACACAGCATCATCTCAGAGGCTGACAGCCAGACACACACAGCACACACACACCGCATAAATTACAGGCAATTAAAACGCCCCGGCTGTGATGTGCCCGCTCCGCTGCCCGTGTGTCACATGTCAGGTGTGTGTGTCGGCATGCGTTTCAGGAGTCGTATATGTGTGTGTTCGGTCCAAGGGAGGAAAGTGAGGCTGGCTACTTTTACACACATACACACACAATAATGCAACAACACTGACATTACGTGCACCGATCACCTTTACACGTTAATGGCCCCAAAGAGCAAAAAGAAATAACTTGTTGAATTTTGACGCTTTGAAATCTCATAAAACCTGCCACATGCTGTGACGTGATGTGGCTAGCTGTAACCATCAGGATTGTCTGGTAAGGTGAAAGGTTTCATCCCAACTTTCTTGCAGGATAGTTATGTGCCATGACAACTGATTTTAGCCCAACAATGTGAACCTAAATTACCCTCCAAAAGCAGATTGTACATAAAAAAAGTCTTGATTAATGCATGTTGTTCCATTGTTTTAAGCACATGTTGTAAAGCTGCAAAACTTGCAGGTGAACAAAATTAAACAGACAAACTTAAGGGTGTTTTTAACCCATCCATTATCTATACACCACTTAATCCTCATTAGGGTCGTGGGGGCTGGAGTCTATCCCAGCTGACTGAGGGTGAAGGCAGGGGACACCTGGACACGTCACCAGTCTATCACAGGGCTACACATAGAGACAAACAATCACATCCACAGTCACACCTACGGACAATTTAGAATCACCAATTAACCTCAGCATGTTTTTGGACTGAAGAAAACCCACGCATGCACAGGGAGATGCTTTTAATGCTACATGAATTTTACTTTCAGATTGATCTTAAAAACAAAAAGAAACGCGGGCAAAATCTACTAAGTTTTATCTCAGCACATCTAATGAGAGCTCTGAAACTATAATGAGGCAGTATAAGAAAAATGGCACCAGGAAATTAATTGTTAAGGGACAAGAAGCCCAACTGTGTTCGGTAAAGCAGATGGAATGCATACTGATTGGTTAAGAGAGCAGGTATTTGGCATAAAGGAACCTGTTGTTGCATGATGAAGGAAACTGGTATGCCGTACGTAATTTAGATAACAATGCAATAACGACGTGTCACTCATGTCAGATTGCAATCTTTTTCTAGATTGCATGTAAATGTTGCCGACATGAGCAGCATGAGGACGAGGCATTTAAAGGTGGTTGAATCTATTTAATGACATTCTGACCATTATGGGCACACTCCCTCACGCACACAGACACATGCACTACTCTGACCTCTCTTGTTGACAGATAATAGGCCTGAGGGTTTGGGGGTGAGGAAGGGGCTGCTTATTGCATAAACCCCCAGCAGACACATGAACACCCTAAGCGTAAGGGATGGCATATACCTGGGAAGTGCCCACTAGTTGTATGTGTATGTTTGTGTATGCATGAGGGATGGAGGGGGGACGCAGCAGGGACAAGGAAGACGGGGAGGCGAAGGAGGTGACGGAGAGTGTCTCTGGCAGCCCGACTGCTGGCCTCTGGATACTCTACTTCTACTACGGGCCGCCAGCCCTTCTCACTGATGCACTAATGAAAGACAAGACAGAGCTGGACGGAAAACACAAGCAGACGCGCACACACTCGTACGCGTATTACAGGGAGAAATAGGAGAAAGACTCAGTTGCTCAAAAAAGGTCACTTTATAGCATGTGACTCAAAGGGCTAAGGCAGATCGTGACGATATGCGCCTGGACGGGTGACAGCGATGTCATGCGTCTGCTCTGGGGCTGTTGTCTTTGACCCCTGGCTCCACACAACCCCACTTGACCCCAGAGACACAACTGAAAATGGGCAAATAATACGGATGTTCGGTAATGACCATTTCCAAAGCAGCTGGTGGGGTAATTATTCTGTCTCATCTCTCTCTCTTTGCCTCCTCTCTTCCCGCTCTCTCTGTTTTGCCTCCCTCCATTCGCATCTGTGCGAGTCTCTCGTCAGGCAGAGCCGTGACCTAAACAGTTTGTGACAGCTTTCTGGGAGAGTGGAGCTAGAGACTAGGCATGCCTCGCAGACCTGAGAGTAGCAAAGGTTCTCTCACGTCTTTCACGGTATAAAAAAAATAATAATAACACGACCCACTCCTTTTGCATCTAAAAAACCCAAGCACATATGGACACGCATGCTGCCCCAGTTAAAGCCTTGTATGGTATCTCGCAAACATGCAAACTCACGTGTGTGTGTGTGTGTGTGTGTGTGTGTGTGCTCATTTAATGGATCTCTTCTTCATTATTAAAATCTCATCAGAATGGAGCATTATGTGTCTCTGCCCATCACTTTCTGCCAGATGGTGAGGTAGTGTTTGTGAGTGAGGGCAATATGTGCACCTATTCAATATGGTTCATACATTACATGTGGATCTATGTGACTGCTGGTGTCTTTTTCTTCCTTTTGCTGTCAAATATAATCATAACAGCTCAAAACCAAGTTGCTCAGTCACTGGAAAACATTTTCTTACAACTCTTGACATCTGGCATTTTCTCCAAAGCCAAGATCCTTTGGGCTTTTTGCATGTGAGCTAATGGTGAGGGATTTTCTCCAATCTAGTTTGTAGAATAAAGAAATAAAAAAAAATATTTTGAAGTGTGTTGCCTCTAATTTTCACAAATACATGAGTAAATCAGCCAAAAAAAACTGAACAACAATTTGTCCCTACCAGTGGGATCCAGCAGGGCGTTGGCTGCTCCCCAGCGGTGGTAGAGGGCAGCCAGTTCATGTGGGCTGTAGTTTTTGAGGAAGGTGAGGATGTCGGTTGGCATCTCTGGTGTCTCTGCAATTGGCTCGTGCTTCACATCTCCACGAGCTTCTGAAGGTAATGAAGACGAGGAGGGGGAGGAGGAGTTCTGCAGAGTGCCTCCCTGTGCCTGGGAGGCGCCATAGTTGTGTGCTGCTGCTGAACTATGGGTGATAGTGCTGGGCCTCGTAGTGTTCGCCCGAACCTGGCTGTGGGAGTTGGGAAGCGGCTGATGAGGGGAGCCCCTAGCTCGGCTGTACTCGGCTAGGCCGTGTTTGCTGGACAGCATGAAGCCCAGACCCTCCTGAGGCATCAAGTAGCGGTCGGCCATCCTGGAAGCTGTAGCAGAGCTGGGGCTTGGTGCTGAGGAGCGTGAGAGAGAACCAGTGTTCTTCTCCATGGAGCTAGAAGATGACAGCGAGCTTGCTCGTGGGTACATGTCCACTTTGGGTCTGAACCGAGACTGATGACTCTGGTCCTCCATGTGTCTGACGCTGCTGCTGGTGCTGCTGCCTGGCCGAACAGGGACTCTCCCAGCTTGGTTGCCTGAGGTGGAGGAGGAGCCCCGAGAGGATGAGGAGCAGGGAGTAGAGGATGATGATGAAGGTGTGGCTGCATGACTGGCTGGCTTGCTCTTCTTTGGAACCTCAGTGGAGCAGGCTGGAGGCCGTGTACGCTGGGTGCGCATCAGTGGAGGCAGTGGTTGACACTCCTTCCCTTCCAGGACTGGCGGAGGTCCAGTGCGTCTCCTGGAGGATAACAAGCTGTCCCGGGAGCCCTTTGAGTTGTTTTTAAGAGCCCATTTAGGAGCCAGATTGGAGCTACTGCTGTTGATGCGGTGAGCCACAGTCTGGTGCATCCACAGCACCTCGGGGTAGCGGGTGGAGTGAGAGCAGAAGGAGCACTTGTGGTTTGGGAGGTTTTTCCTGTCCAAGGCTGAGGAGGCTATTCCCCTAATGCCCTCAGCCCTGACACACAGATCCACAGGGGTCATGCTGGGATCCAGTGCAGTGGATCGGGCTGAAAAGTAAGCAGGAGGGGACGCAGAGTTGTTCAGGCCCTGAAGAAGAGCTTTCTTCAGTTTGGGATAACCACTGGGAGTGCTTCTATCCAAGCTGGAGCTGGGGCTGGGGATGGGGCTGGGTCTATCTTTGGAGTTGTGTTGGACATGAACATGAGCCAAATAGACCTGTGACTCTGTGGTGACAAAGTCACAACGGTTGCAGATGTAGGGGTTCTCATCTGTAGGGAAAAAGAATGACAGCATAAAGGTGGATGAGCAGTCCATAAAATCACCCTGTTCAGACTCTGCTCTAACAATAGCTAACTCAGAGCTCATTAGCTGAGTTCACTCAGTCAGAATCATGTTGTTTCATCCTGATGTAGCTTTGGTGAACGGCCACTAGGCTGCAGTATTGGTCAGTATTCACATATCCCCTCTTTATATCTTGCATGAGAACATACACTAAAATAAAATGATTACTTCTACCATTCTGCTACCTAAATAAAAATAAACAATAAATAATTTTATCATCTCCTAATTAAAATCTTGTTTAAGGATTTGCTATTTGTTCAACAATACACAATGGACATGTATTTGAAAGTATTTCTGTGAAGTTGATGTATTCATAAGTTTAAGAGTTTGTCAGAAAGGTTTTCATTGTCTCAGTGGTCATTTCTGAGCTGTACCACGGTCCATATGGTGTGAAAATATACAGCATAGTATCAAACATTATTTAAACATTGCATGAATACCTTATTGACACATTTAAATTGATAAGGCTGGTTAGTTTATTCAAAGACTCTTGAACTGGAATTGGATTGATTGTGCAGTGTATTAAGTCAATATTGTTAGTCACTGAGGTGCAGTGTTTTCCGTTCACCACTAGGTGGCGTTTTTGTCTTTGCAAATTAATTTTATTGTTATCACTGTGAAACTTAAGCTCCCGTGATATAGAATTTCCAGGAGAAATCTAAATAATAAAAATATTAATAAAAAGTACTTTTGTGATATTAGTATAAACAGCTGTATTGTTTGGATAAAAACATCATTAACGGGAAAAAAGCTGAAATGTGAAAATCCATAAATTCTACATAAATCATTCAGAGGCTGGGTCAGGCAGGATTATATCACCTACTGCATACACACATATAAAGTCTATGATGCAACACTTCTGGTACTGTAAGTAGCATATTATTGTAGTCTCCACTACCCCTCCTCTTTTCACCAGTAACCTGCCATCTGTTTTTTGTTTGGCTTCCTGTTGGCAACAGTGGCCAAAACTCACAGCTCGGACTGTGCCAAGGTGAAACCCTCTGGCTGGGCAGTTTAGCAGGCAAGGTGGTAAGACTGATGTGTTCTGGTTATAAGTACAGTATTACTCAGTAAATGAACAGCCAGACAATGAAACAATTATTCTGACAATACTTTAACATCAAACATACTTTTACTATCCCTCCAAGAAAGCAACAGTGGGGGCTGCAGTTACACTTGTCTTGTAGAGGGCGGTGTAATGGACATATGTATCCAAGAAACTCATATTAGAACCATTTTAAATAATATGCATCCTCAAAAATAGCTAAAAGGCTGTACGAGACATCATTTGGGAGTGTCCTCTGAGTGTCTCTTTCCCCATTGCCTGCATTCCTGCTCCACTGGGAGGTGACACTATAAATAACCAATGCCTCAGACATCGGGCAGCCTGGCTGGCTCAATAGTAAGAAGAGTGGTAGAGTGACAGTGGAAGTGTCACAAGAGGTAACCTTAGAGATTAGGAAGGAGTCAGTGGGGGAAAGAGAAGAAAGGCCATGAGGAAAAAGATGGATGGATTAAATCTTGACAATAACATTTATTTGAAAAATGCTGAAATCGTCTAAATTTTAACTTTAGTTGGTTTTATTACTAAAAATGTTACATTTTTATCAAGTATCAGCTAAAATTTTGCACATACATTTGCATACAGTGTATATGTCAGAACCTAAAAGAATCTTGTAACCCAAATGCAATTCCTGAAACCAGACACCAGGATGTCCATGGTTTGGAGCGAATGAATTCTCTACAGTACATTTACGACTATAAAAGAAGCTAGTCATGTTTTTAACTGCTGTGGTGCCAGACCACCTTTTGATGTTTCCACTCACGTTAATAATTGGTTGTTCTACAGTAAGCAACATTAGTGGAAACATACAAACATATATTCATGGCTGAGACATTAAACAGAGGACAAAAAAACATATTCACACACAGATAAGGGGGAGAGAGGGGAGTTTCCTGAGACAGGAAGACCTGAAATAGCACACAGCTCGATCAAGCCTGAAGAAATGTTACTGCTATTTTTGAATCTCTGTACTAACAGGGAAGAATGGAAACAATCTCTACAAGTCTTTGCTATCTGCTTTTCTAAGCATTACAAATAGTATTTTCAGCAAGTTTGAAAGGTAAAAGACAAAAGCCAGAGAGCTCTCAAGTGCTGCAAACACAGGAGTCCTTCCTTTAGAATATTTCACTTGTGTTTATGGGTGTTTTTCCCTTGCATGGGCAAGTTTTCTTTTTTGCTCTGCAGTGTTTATTGGTTGTGGAGGTGAAAAAATGATAGGCATTTCAAAAATGCCCTCTGCTCTGCTGACATGCCACTGAAAGGCACAAAGTTTCATTTAACTGTTAACTTCATTGCTCTGTGATACATAATAATAGTGCTGCTGTAAACACATTTTCCAGTGGCAATTAAAGTTTATTGACCATATTTGACGGTATTTGTGTGCTTTTGTAGTGCGGCTGAAAATGATGTAATTTTAACATGGTGCCACATGGGGGCTCCAGTTCCCACTCGATAGAGAAAGATGAGCCGAGGAGCTGCACCTTCATCAACAGATGTTTACTATGGAGTGACAGGGGCTTCAAGTGGGAGCTTTGAAAAGATCTACGGCCATATCTGCCACTAAGAACCTGCAGAGTGTGTTTCTACACATGAATTTACATACTGTTTTAAGCTACAAAGTAGAAGAGTGCCTTAAAATATTGACTGTATGCAGGAATAATGGTGACATCAGTGACTGAAACTGCCACAAAGTAATCCTTAGAGTTGCATCATTCAGCTGTTTCTATTCAACTAAACCCTTATCATTCTAAATACCAAAAATACATGAATACCTTGTGCGTGACTGAATGAATGAAACAGTAAAAGAAGCCGCAATTCCCAAACATTTGACTGGGAGTAACATTTACTGGCCTAAAGTTACTTCTGCATGTTCCATATATATTGTTCTTTTAAATATAGATGAGAAGATGAGAGAAACATGGTAAAACCTATAGAAAATGACAGATGTTGCTTGACTAACCTGCAGGCTCTCCAGAGTTTGAGGAACCAATCTCTGAGGCCTGGTCTCCAAGGGTGGAGGCTGGTGGAGAGTCTCCATACCCGGGGGTGCTGGGCCGGCTGGGGGAGCCTGACTCTGGATCACTGGTGGAGCCCCATCGGTCATCTCTGGTGGTTCTTTCCTTGTCGCCCACCGACGCCCTGCCTCCATCCTTCCTGTGGACCCGCTGGTGAACGACCATCTGGTGACGACTGCGAAACACCTTCCCGCACTCAAAGCACTCGTTGGACTTGGTGGAAGCCTGCGACTGGGATGGTCGCCGTCTGTCTTGGCGAGATGAAGGTCGGTACTCCGAGTCGCTGAGGCTCTCTGGTGTTCGATCGCCTGACAAGTTGTGGCTGCCCAACCCATAGCTGCTGCGTCTGCCTGAGCTACGTTTCTCTTGACCTTGCAGGACATAACGGCTGCTCTCCTTCTCAAAAACCACAGCGGCTCCAGCCAGGGTCTCCTCCCCCATACTTCCTCCACCATTGGAGGCCTTGTAAGTTGGCTCCACTGGCTCCACAACCCTTCCTTTAGTGGCTAACTGCCAGGCCTGGTAGCTGCAAACTGGATCTAACTCTGGGATTCTTTGACCCAGAATCTTTTTCTCGTTTTCCCCCTCTTCATCCAGTGTCTTTTCCTCAACAGGCTGGAGGTTTAAGCAGTCAAGGAAACGTCTCTTAGCAGCTGGTGAGTCCTCCTCTTCAGTGGGTCTGCGTTGGTTTGGGGATTTCCTGCTGTAGCTGAGACTGTGAACTTTATCATGGGCTCTCAGGCTCTCTCTGTTGTGAAACAGGTTCCCACACTTGGAGCACATCTGATAGATAGATGTAACAGAGACAGTAACAATATCAGGATCCTGGGCTACATCGTTGATTGTGGCTGGATGCTCAGTTGATTCTGCTTTTGACCGTGACCTGGATTTGGTGTTGTGTGTTTTCATATGAGATTTGAGGAACCAAGCTTCACGGAAACGTCTCCCACAAATCCGACAGCAGTGGTCCAGGATCCCTGCATGTTTTTTCATGTGCGACTTCAAAAACCAGGCTTGTGTGAAGACCTGGCCACAGGTCTCACAAGGGAAGGTCCCGTCGCTCTGGGGTTGGATCAGGCTTGGATCAGGTTCAGTCACAGCCTCTTCCTTAACAGTGGTCTCCTCTTCTGTGTCTGCTGTTATGTGGACCTTCTCGATATGGCTGAGGAGCTGATCCTCCCGCTGGGCCTCGTAGCCACACAGACGGCAACAGTAAGGCCGCTGCTCAGTGACAGACTTTTCCCTTTTCATGCTCCTTGCAGGCACCTTCCTCCGACTTTCCTCGCCTCCGTCCCCATTGATCATGCGGTTGCAGGCGGAGCTGCTCTTAGTTGGACTGGTGCCTCCATCAAGACCCTCTGAAACCCTCATCTCCTCCTCTTCCGCCCCACCCTCCTCATCTTCATTGGAGTGGTGGCTAGACAGGGTGCCCAGTTTGTGGCTTCGGATGTGGACTTTGAGGTTGCCCTTCTGCGAGGCCCTATGATCACAGTATGGGCATTTGTAAGGGCGTGCACCCGTGTGGCGCCTCATATGCTGCGACAATGAGCTCAGGAAAGGGAAGCTGCGTCCACAGATGTTGCAGTCGTAAGCCCCAGGGATTCTGTCATCCTCACCCTCAATCTCATTTCCAGGGTTGGACTTGTCTCCACTCAACTTCTCCTTCTGACCTCCTGCCTGGGTCTCCATTACCTCCACACTGTCTCTGGGATTCATGGTATAAATTAAACTGCCCTGTCTACCTGGCCTTTTGCAAGCTCAATAACACTTGAAACTACTGCTATCTGCAGCTGTACATCTAGGGATGTATAGTGTGCCTTTGCTGGTCAGTTAAAATGCTATCTGCACTCAATCATCCAGCGATCAAGCTGCTAACAGAGCAGCTGAGATTGCAAAATCCAGTTACTGGATGCCACACAATGTATCCATCTTCAGTGACTCAGACCATAAAAAGCAACTTTTCATTTGCTTTCTCAGGCTAACAAAGGCTTGGCGTATAATATATAACTGAGATTAAACAATCTCTTTGTCAGAATATTGTGACAGTATCCCTCAATTTCAGGTCATCACTGTATCAGTGAAGTTTTTAAAGGTTATTGCATTAGAGTAGCTAATGCACCACACTTCTGTTCTTCATTTTGCAGGTTTCTTTGTCCTCAGCTTTTATGCGTATCAACAGCTTCCAGTGACATAATAGTAAGGTCTCTATAGCGGGGCCTGCACGTATGCCATCCACCTAAGAAAGAAAAAAGAGGGAGAGAGAGAAACAGGGAACTTGTTAGTGAAGTTGCATCATTTTAAGAATACCTTAGTTTTCAGACACATTCACTTTCTATTTTTAAAGCACAGCTAAAGCGAGCTACAGAAGGCAGACTGTATGAGTAAGAAGGCAGACATACATGCTTGTTTGCTAATACAAAAGTAGGTAAACTAAAACATCAGTTAGTATAACATCATAAGATACAACACAAATAGATTAACATTTTCAGAAACATGTTTTTTTGGGGTAAAACTACAAAGGCAAATACATCAGTGACTAGTAAGTGAAAGGAAAAAGTACAATATATTTTTGAATACATACTACTACATACATAAATGAGTGAGCAAGATATTTAAAATCAAATATACAACCCACAGTTAAATCTAAATATGTTCTGACACAGATCATCGACCCCAAAATCCATCGCAGACATAAAACACCCAACTGTCTTCTAACATTTATCTATATAAATTGAGATTATGTGGGTTACAGCCACATGTGTAGGCTACTATGTGTCTGTATTTGCATTGTGCACCACCACTATACATGTGCATGCACGTGTGTGCAATGCTTGTGTGTGCGCGCTGTGACTGTGCACGAGTCGTGCAGGGCTTGGGGGCTCTGACGCCACAGTGGCTGAGTCGACACTTTACACAATCAGGGTGATAGTTGAGGGGGGTGAGTCGTGTTCACATCAGCAGGATCAGCAGTGCCACCATATTCCCTCCCCATACTGGCCTCACACAGCCGCCTCAACTGACACTATCACATGACAGGGTTCTTAAGTACACAACAGGAAGTGGCTCTTCAGACAGTTTGCTTTGCTCTATTTCTCAAACTGGAGTTGAATGGGTTTAGGGAGAGAGTCAAATAGAAAGAGAAAGAGAGATAGAGATAAGAGGAGACAGACAAAGACTTAAGCAGTGTTGACTAATTTCATACTATATCTATTTCGTTTAGTAGGTGGAATACTTGATAGAATTTGCATATTTTCAACTGTTTCTGTGTCAGGTTGCTCAACTACTGTGGTTGTGAAGCCTTACGTTCATCCAGTAATGTATATGCACACATATAGTTCTATTGTGCCCAATGTACACTGAAATAGTCATGTTTTCCCTATATTTATTTAGTATGACATGCTGTTTTTCACAGTTGCAAAGTCCCAATCTTATCACGAGATTGATTAAAGGTTAATCACATTTTTATTTATTTTCTGCCTGTCAGCTCACTGAAACATGATTAAATAAGACAGCTTTGTTGATAAAAATGACACATTTTATGTATAAAACAAGATCCAACTTCTATCACCAAACTGAAACATGAACAGAAATTTCCATGGGAAATCTGCTTGAAAGTGTGGACTATATGAAATGTGACTGACAACATTATTACAGGCAATTACATAAAGTGTCAGGGCACATGAGCTGAGTTACTGCCAGGCTCTAATTATAAGTGGATAATTGATCATAATCATAAGAGGATAAGGTGGTGGAGGAGGGAAGTTAGCACAAGAACAATCATATGTCTTAAACTCTTGCACTGAAAATGAGTACCCTGCACCAGAGCCACCTATCTATCTGGAATGATTTATGCTATTGAAATCAGCCTCGATGGTTCCCCATGCTTCCTCCTGGACTGCTTACTGAGCCAAGGCTTGCAGTGAACAAGCACTGTCCCAGCCAGAAGTGCAGCTGCAGGTGACATTACTTTAAAACAAAGTATATTATCAGATCTGGACTTTTGACTGTCCAAACATAACATACTCAATGCTGAACTAAACAGGATAAAGGCTCACTGTAAGCATTTGAAAATCCTTAACCTTTAAATGTGCAGGCAGTACCAGTGCCTGTAGCTCCACCACTTTAATGAAGATTAATGTCTCAACAACTGTTAGATGGATTGCCATAAAATTTCTAGCTACATCCATGACACCCAAGGGATCAATCCTGATGACTATTATGGTCCACTGACTTTTCAAAGTTTTTGCTTATCTACTGGATTGATTGGCTCAAAATTATGCAGAAATTCATGTGTCCGAGGGCGTAAATCTTCATGACCCCAGGTTTTTCTTCTTGTCTCAGCAAGAATTGTTCTGAAATTTAGTACTGACATTCATGCCCACTTCTGGACAATACTACTGCTACTACTACTACTACTACTACTACTACTACTACTACTACTAATAATAATAATAATAATAATAATAATAATAATACTGGTGATCCCTGGCCTTGAGTCAATCTATGAAAAAATCCTCCAAATCTTTCCTGAAGAAAATACAATTTGTTCTAAACATGATTGGCAGTGTAGTTGTACATGAACATAATTTCTAGGATAGAGAACAGCAGCGTGATGTTGTAAATGTCAGTTTATATTATTCCAACATCATGACATTATATTGATTCTCTGTTATGTACAGAGTTTTTTTTTACATGATAAGATCAATACCTGTGGCTGACTTCAAGTGTTTGGTAAAGTAAACCCGAGATCTTGGAAAGAGAGTCTTCAAAAGATATCCTGATTAATATGAAGTTTTACTGGAAAGAGTCATAAATACTACTTTTTTTTAATTATATCTAACAAACGAGGCAATCAGGGGATGATGGACACATAACAGCAAAATAAGGAAAACAAAGCTGTCTAACCCCAAACCATTCATCCACTATAGTGTTTTCTTCCATCTGCTCCATCTGTTCTCTGTCTCCACATCCTAGTGCTTCATTAATACTTGGTAGTTTCTTCCAATTCTGGCACTAAAAACAAAGGATAATGATCTTATTTCCTATTAAATGGCCTTGCTGACTGGGGGTCAGGAGGGCTGGGAGGGGTTGAGGCTATTCAACAGTAAGCCTGTCATCCACCAGACAGTCACATGTGCAAATTGAAATGTAATGAGATTAAGCACCAGAAGGGAAACAATGCAGGCTCCTCACCATTGAAGCTAAAGGAAAGAAAAAAAATATATAAATCGGCTTAAGGAGGGAGAAACTGTCCAGGAGAGACGGAGAAGATTACCAATCATCGAAGTCATCAAAAAAGACAGGAGGCTTCAAAGCTTTATTAAAAAGCAACATAACACGATAAGTGGATACAGTGTCTTTCCTGAAGTTACCAAGATCAGTCCACTTTGTAAACCCTGACTGTCATTGACATCCTCCAGCTAATTAACCTGACACACAAAGACACACACACACACACACACACACACACACACACACACACACACACACACACACACACACACACACACACACACACACACACACACACACACACACAAGAAACGTTAATAAAACAGAGATAGTGACAGTGTGCAGCTGAAACTGGAGCTGAAGTTGGTGTTTCATTTCCTGGTTGAGTGTGTTTAAGAGCCACATTCTCATTGGAACATTTAATGCTTAATACTAGGACCTGACCCTAATTGGGAACATGGCCTCTGCGGTATCAGACATGCCATTAATGGACACTCAAGATGCCCTACCATGAGTCACCGGGAGTCAACGGAGGCCTACACTCAGCTGATAATGACTGCTGTGTCAAACAAAAACAAACTCTTCTTTTTTTCTGCCTCTCCTTCCTAACATGCTCAACCTCTGCTGTTCTGCTTTCTGAACACTGAACCGGAGCAGCTGGAGATCAGCAAGAGGAAGAAATCCACTCTTATTTTCCCATCTACACTTTTACAGAGTGGCCCGGCTATTTCTGACACTGCTGAGGTCCACATCTGGAGTAAATCTTGAAACGGTGTCAAACTGCATGCTGGCCAGCTGAGGACCTGTTTATAGGTGTCAGCTTTCTGTTTTGTATTTGTTTTCACACAGTAGCACTAAACTTCGCACAATGTGAACTTAATGTAGAAAAATGCAGTACTAATATGAAACCATAACGAATAGAAAAACTACCAAAAAGTACACTGACTGTGTCAGCTCAACAGCCCCCTCTAGAGACCACACATTCTGTTTGCAGATGACATTTGGTGCAATAAGGTGCAGAGGGTTAATCATATCTGCTCACAAAATAGGACTACAACAGCCTGCTATCTAAAGAGCACTGCTTTTGTTCGACAAAGATCTGCCAAGGATAAAAGGCCTCGCTGTTTTGCTTCCTTCATGATAGAAAACACTGTCATCCAGCCAGGAAGCACCTTCATCATGGCAATCATCTCAGAGGCAGCCATGACACAAATCTCCTGCACCCAAGGGTGCGGAGATTGGCTTTCATAACGCACTGACTCACTCACACTGTCACCTTATCACTGGTAATGACTGTAGGTCGTTCTCGTGTGGGACATCCTTCAGCCGTGATGGGATCTGTTTCCCTCCCATAGCAGCACAGAGACGAGCAGCTGAGGTTAAGGAAAAAAATACACAGCGGGGAAAAAATAAAGAGTGGACCTTCTGTTAAAATGAACACATGCACGCATACATGCAGGAGAACTGAGGAATCAAAAGCAAAACAGAGGGGGCTTTTAATGTCCACACACATCTTTTCAAAGTCTATATACGCACACTGTGGGCTTTTAACACTGTTTCATACAGGCAGCATTGAAAGCTTAACAGCCCATACAGAGAGCAGCTCACACACACGTGCATATGCACACACACACACACACACACACACACACACACACATACATTGCTTCATGGAGCATACCATACAGAGAGCACTTTACAAAATACCTCGCTGTCCTCAGTACAGTTGCTCATAAAGTGGAGACATTCAGTGCTTAGAGTGGGACAGAGGGGATGGTATGGAGTCTTAAACACACACAGACACACACACACAAACACACACAGCATAGAGCCAGTGTATTCTCAGACCAATCAATAATCCATTATGAACAAACTGCTCTTCACCTCCCACCCTGCTCTAAACCGGCAGACAAAGAGGTCTGCTGTACGCTTCCCGATGAACAGAGAAAAAAGTAAAGCACAGCTGGATACACACCACGCACACACCTACAGACTGTTCGCACACATACACACACAAAAAAGAAAAGAAAAGAAACGCACATGCTGGAGATGTGAGGCATTTAGAAGGTGACAACTGTGTCAGCTGTGAAATGAAACAAAAGAAAAACTTTGTGGTTGACAGACAAGGTTCTGCTCCAGGTGCTGTTAAGTACTGTTGATTTACTTGCATGCCGTATATCAAAAATTTTGTCTGCAGCCATAAGTGGAAAACACGCAACTTACTTTTCTCCATATAGGTTTAGAAACTGTAGGCAATGCTTTAAAAAAAAACCTGTATTTCAGTAAAATAATGCTAATATTGTGATAATATGTATCTGCTCATCCCTGATAAGTTTCTCACATACTTGCACAATACCACATCTGGCGACATATGCATTTGTGTGTGTACAAGCTAGAAGGGATAATCCTTCAGAGACTACATGAAGACAGATGTGATGTAGGTGTGTGTTTGAATGAGTTTTCATCCAGTTTTGTACTGGCAGCTCCCTTATTAAGGTCTGTCCTGATGCTCTGATTTTAGCAAAAGCAGCTCTGTTTTGTGAGTTTTGGCTAAAGCTTGGCTCATGTTTGACTTATTTTGATTTTAGCTTTGACACATTGGTGCACAAACACACAGCAGACACATTGCCAGGATCTGCTGCTGCCTGTTTTCCCAAACAGCCCAATGAAAAACATCCCACCCGCAAGGAAATTTGGCATAATGAGACTGAGGATTGTTAATGTGATTCTAGTTTGATTGATGCATCGCCCATCTAGTTTGATTCCAAACTGATTCTAATTCAGATCTAATCCAGAATCAGATCTATGACCAATTTGGGTCCAGCTTGGTCTGAGTTATATATTTTTTTCCTTTAGTCCCTGCTCTGTCAGAGCAGGTCATTCTCATAAGCAGGAAGAGCAGTGGGGGGCTTTGTGGTATTGTTGGGGTCTCCAATCCCCATCCTATCCCTGGTTCCATCCCTGCCCCCCATCCCTTAAACCCAGTCAGAACAATAGAGGGGGTCCACGCTGTCTGTCCCTCCTCAAACTCCCCCCATCACTCCTGATAAATAGGCTGAGAAGGGATCCTGCCTGCCTGCTCCATTTGCGTGAGAAGGGTTTTGGATAGAAAAGAGTCCACTGGGTCCCGGTTTATGAGTGTGTAGGAAGTGGCAGGTGTTTGGGTCAATACTGTCATGTTACATTTTGGTGACCCACTCATGCTAGTGGGATTATTGGACGGGTAAGAAGGACACATGGTTTCTGAGCCCCACAGAGTGACCTGCACATGAACAGAACACACTGTAGTAAATGACGTAGGCTAGATGGAAAAAAAGAAACAAAACTCAATATTTTTGGTTTACACGTGTCGGTTGTGCTATGTGGTTGCTGCAACATGTGACTTACTATTAATGTGTATTTTGCTTGACAGCTTTGTTTTCAGTCAAAATGAGTAAAATGAAATGTCACCATTTCAGAACGAAAAATGTATGTTTATGTGTTTCTAACAAATTTGAAAAAATTACACGTGCTTTTCGTTGGTGGTTTTAAATTATAGCACTAAACTAATCAACAGTGCGTGATACCTGCTGCTATAATTCAGCGTTTCATACCAACAAGCGCCGCCTGCTCTCATGGGTCCAACCATCTTCAGCTTCCTGTGGGATTCAGTGTGTGCATGCATGTGTGTATATGTGAGTGTGAGTGTGCATGCTTGCCTCCTCCTCCCCCCCTCCGTCTCAAACTCTGCCTGTTTTTCTCACACCACTCGTTAACCCCTGGGTGCTCCTGCTCATGGAGCCCCCAACCACCCCTCTCCTGAGCCACAGCAGCATTCCTCACACTTAGCACACACACTGCGATCTACTGTCACTGCTCAGCACACACTAAACTCCTCCAAAGTACCTCCGAGTTCACAAACAGTAGATATGTTTACTGCATAAACTCTTCTTGTGCAGGATTGTTGCTTTAAATCGTTCAGTCTAAAACCAAACTTTAACCCCGACCTCAACCTTAATCTAACGGCAACCTCAAATCCAAATCTTAATCCCAAACTATTGGAGTGGATGTAAGGATGATCAAAATGTGCTTATGTAACAAGATCTTTTTTTTAATGTTCCTTACAAGGATAGACATTTAGAAACACTTACAGATAAATAAGTAATTTAGAAAGCTACAGCCGTGTTTTCTCAGAGATAAGATGGTGCACTTTTATTCTATTCAGATCCATGCAAATGCCGGTAAAACTATCCCGTCTATGCTTTCTGATAATGCAACTGAAAGCACACTGAGGAAGTATGGGCCAGAGGTACAAAGAGCACAACTGCAACTTGTTGGTGTAATAGTGGCGAAAGTAGAGGAGGCAGTCGTGGCGATCAATTTAAATCTAAATTGAAACTCCTCCATCTCTGTTCACCCCACTCCCCAACTGTCCACTCTTCTCACAACTCTCACTGCCTTCTTCCTCCTCTTCCTCTGTGCTCCCCTCCATCCTTCTGCAGGCCTGAACAACCTCTGCAGCTGAACCTAAATCAGTCTCTCTGAAGTGTAATTAGACCAGCGACCTCAAAGTTGGCCACCAGTCTTTCACACTGTCACACTGTCTGATAAAACCGTTTTATTTTGCCGGCTGCTGAGGAAACAGGGCTTTGCGGTTAGTGAGTTTAGACACACATGTATGTACGCGTCACTCGCACACAAGCAACAGGAGAGGGTATGCATTTGAAATTAGTCATACTGTTGTGTATAAATGTGCATCTTCAGGCCAGACAGCAGCACTGAGACACAACATTAACAGGACAACAGCCGAGAGTTTCAACTTGTAATTTGGCTGACGAACATTAATAAGCTCCAGCTGATAAAATCTGCCGCAGGTACTTGTCATTTCACACAGAAAGACTGATGTGAGAACCATGCAACCCATGCTGACTGTACCAGCTGGTGGCTATGTGAAGGAAAAACAGACAATCTGCACTTTTGCGGCTTATTAAAGGGCATCGGTTTACAAGAAACTGATTTGTCAGTCACTTTAGGAATGCTGATCCCAAAATCACCTTCAGTGTGTTTTAAGAGATGAAATTTAGCCTCAGAATGACTCCACTTGAGCATTATCTCAAATACAAGCTATTCAACACAATATTCTAGAATATATTATCATGCAGTTGTCATTCAACAATCCACTATAGAACCAAAAAGGATTTGTCTGACTGTCATCTCATTCCTTAATGGCTAAACAGGCATCAATACACACTTTAAGGAGCAAAAGTACACACTGAGGTGTTGCATTGACTTTCTCATAGCTTTTTTTTCTGTGCATGAATACAGTGTGTCTGCTAAAATATTCTTTGTCCAATCATCTACTTCTTTTTGTTACTTGCTGTGTGTCTTGTTTTCAAACCTGCCTCTACCTAGAGGCAAAATCTGAAGAACACATCCTGTAAGATTTGTCAAGAGCAGATATGAGAACATGGCAGGGCAACGGATCTGCTTCTGAGTCTTTCTTACCGCCTGCGCACACACACACACACACACACACACACACACACACACACACACACACACACACACACACACACACACACACACACACACACACACACACACACACACAAAACACGCACTGGCAGCAGGATGGGAGGGTTTCCACCGAAATCTCCTGATGGCTCTACTACAGAAAGAGTGTGTGGGCTCAAACAGGCAGTTGTTGTTGCGAGGTGTTCACACACTGATCTAATGTACAATCACACACACACAACACACAAACAGATTAGAAAGAAACATAACTCCAAACAAAGTAACCTGTGGGGAAAATCCAATTTCATCCCTTTGGAAAAATGTTATTGTGAACAGTATGAACTGAGTATTGAACCACCTTTGTGTGTGCATATGTGTCAGTGCCGCAGAAAATAAAAAGCAGCGCTGTATAGATTCAACATAAATTTAGTTTTGGACGCCACAGATCATCTTTTATAGTTACAGTATAAATTATTTTGACAGCATACATGATACAAGTACCATAAAACATTAGAAGGTCATGGTGTGTTACTGAGAAAAATCCCCACTGGTACACTGCATCAGGCAGCATCAAAATGATACTATGAACAATGTGGTAGAAATCAGAAACCTAATATTAATGCAACAAAATTATAAAAAAAAAATCAATACATAGGATATTACATTATCGCAAAAAATATGGATTATTACAGATCAAACTCATATTTAAATTATAATTCCCTTTTCTTTTACCATTGGGCTTGTACGATGATACAGACCTATCTTCCCATTCAACTCATTCTTGTAACACAACAAAGATGTGGAAATCACTGTTGACAATGATCCCAACAATGACCAATGTTGTTTGCAACACGCTGATCATTCTATAAAAATGAAATTAAATAATTTTAATGTTGCACAAATCTGACATTGTGCCTTGAAATTGCTGCTAGCAGTTAATTAGATTAGTTTGGCATAAAGATTGGAAATAGGAAGCTACTATGTGTCTGTCCTGAGGCAACAAAATCAATCAGCCTAAAGGGATTTCAAAAGTTCACCAAATAAAAATTATGCATTGTGCTTAAATGCTAATAAAACCCAGTGGGTCATTTTTGTACACTAAGTTTTGTACTCAGAAAAAACAATAAATAACTTCAGGTGTAAATGGTTTGGTAAATAGGAGTTTTTGCCTATTAGCTTAGTCTCTATTCTAAGCTAAGCTGCTGGTATTAGCTGAATAGTTAGAGTACAGATATGACATCAGCATCAATTTACTTGTCTGTTTTTTTGGCAAGAGAGCAGCTATCTTTCAACAAAATCATTCTTAACATTCAGTGTAAGAATGTGCCTTGAAAATCACTGTTACGTCCTACAAACATACTTTTAGTCCCGGTGGGATTATTATAGTGGGAACATGAAAGTGATACGACTGGAAATACAAAATACCACAAAGTTCACTAAGGTTAGCACAAACTCATTATTGATCATCACAAGTCCCTAAAGGAATATTCTCAAAGTGTTTTTGTGTGTGTGTGTGTGTGTGTGTGTGTGTGTGTGTGTGTGTGTTGCAACATCTGCCCAGGATTTCATAGCCAAAAATAATAAAAAAAAAAGAAGAAGCACCACACAGGAACTGGAGCTGCTAGATGAGAATAACAAACGATGTCTTTTATATGGGACAAAGAGTTTTCTAGAGAGTGCACCGAAGCTACATGACACGTTTCTTTCATAGGCAGGCTGACAGGCATTACCATGAGAGAGAGCTTATGTGGCTAGGTGGTCGTGATGGATGGCTGTATAACAAGAGCTGGAGATCCCATCTGGGTCACGTCTTATCAGGCTGACTGATTCACATTGATGAAATCATGCCAGCTTGTTAACTCACCCAGTGGAAAAACCTTAAACCAATACCGAGGAAAACAAGGCGGCATCAGAGGAGAGAGGGAGAGAGATGCATGTCAAGGAGAGCAGAAACGGCAGAGCAAATAATAAGAGGGAGGGCAGCAGAGGGAAGATAAGTGGTAAATAGTGATGTAAAGTCACGGCAGGAGATGGATTGGGATAATAAGAGCTGACTGAGAGGGAGAGAGAGAGATGGAGATGTGGCCGATCGAGGTAGACAGAGAGCAGAGAAGAATGCAGGCTGCAGAAAATGTCCATCTTACAGGACTTTTTATGAAATTTGGACTATTGATCACAACTGTCTGATGAGAAGATCACTATGAAAAATATAAGTTTCTCTCTGGGTTTGAGCTCTATGTGGAGTTTTTCTCTCTCTAACATTGTTTAGGGAGGACTTCACAACTTGTTATGACACATACCGTTTGTAGCATAATCATATAACAGGACATTAACCAGGATTCACTCTCTCAACACTCTTTCAACAATTCTACAGAGACAATCTAAAAGTTACACTGTAAAACCAACCATCAAGCTACACTGTACACTGAGTGAATCTGTTTGTCAGGTGATGTGAGGGAAACTGTGAACTCCTTTAATTTTTTCCAGCTTGATGAATGTTGTAGTGTAAAAACTTTAAAAAAAAAAAAAAAAGAAATCTAAGACATCTTTCCTCTCCCAGAAGTTCCAATCTATGCGCTTAAACTGTGAAAAACTACCACTCGAGTTCCACCACTGTCTGTAATAGTGGAAAACATCTGTCTCCGGAGCTGCGATGACACAAGACGCAGTGTGGCAAAATGACAAAGAACGAAGATAAACAACACCTACATACGGCACATACAGAAAGTTCAAAATAGGAAAATATTACTTAGGTGGTGGGGTGAATAACATCCGAAACGCATGATTGAAAAGCTGAGTGATTGATGAACAGTAATACTGCAAAACAAGCTGGAAAAAGCTCCATATGTATCTAAATCAGTCACTCCTTCAATTCATTTTCCCTCCTGATGCAGGTGGGCTGAAGAAAGCCAGATCACAGCATTCTGTCGGTAAACAAGCAGCATTCCTCAACCCGCCTGTTTGCAATGAAACTCACCACCACAACACGATCTGCACCAGTTGCTGTGTGTTTAGACAGTAGTGGGTTTACCAGATCGACATCTGGAAGCAGACAGCAACTACACCGGCATGAATGTCAGGCTGACAACCTGTCTGGTAATAGGTTACATAATGACAATGAGAATTTTGTTGTAACAAATGGAAGTCAAGTGAGGACTGTGTGAGTCCAAGTTTGGACAATAAATGATGGTAACTCTTCTCTATAGGCCCGGTTTTGCTTTACTTCTTAAATCCAAAACATTCGGATGGTAGCTTTTCAGACTTGTTGCTAAGTTTAACAGTTACACAGATTAAATAACTTCCAGTTGTTCCAATATGCTTGTTGTAGCCATCTGTCCATTAGCTATAACCATTTTATCCTGCAGAGGGTCGCAGGAGGAGCTGCAGACAACCATGCACAGTCACACGTCTTGTTATTTTAAAATCACCAATCTTTTTGCACTGTGGGAAGAGGCTGGAGCACCTGCACTTAACCTGCACAGGCACATGGAGAACAACTCTACACAGAATGACACCTGAATTCATTGTATTTTCTGTTTAACCACTGTGGCTTTCAACTACAGTTTTAAAGTATTATTTAAAAAAAAAAAAGACATTATGTCAGTAGAAAATAGACAAGGTCATGCATTTAATCTGTTTAGCACATTGATCATAGGTGAACTGGAGTATTTGGTTTCATACTTAATAATTTATATGAATAGGTTTGAAAGATTATGTAAAAGCTAGCTAAAGCGCTAAATCAGCTCAGTGTACATCATTTGTTTGTTTGTTTGCTTGTTTACAGCCTATTAACATTCACTGGTTAGGTATATTACAAGGATTTGCCACTCTGAGCTAAATGCTTCAGAAACCATTGACTTAGGCACCGTAACACTTTGGGTATAGCACGCTAAGATGCTAAATTAACCCCTTGACACCTATTGTCGCGAATTTGCATCATACCACTTTCATTCAGACTGCAGCCTAGATAGTGTATCCATTCCCCCAATGCAGATTTGTGCAATTTCAATACGTACCTCTGAACCTTTTGTAAGCGCTGGTTTCTCGTAGGACCAGTTGGAGTGGGACTTAATTATTATAAATCTGTTATTATTATTTTTATATATCTGTTCTATGTGTAATAGACAAATTAACAATCTCCACCTATTTTAGCATCAGCTGGAAAGCAAAAACACATTTTTTTAAATTTAATTGTAAATAAATTCAGGTGTCGAGGGGTTAAGATGATGAACATGGTGAAGTGTAAATCCTGATGATATTGTTGTAGGTTTGAATATGTTTGCTTGCTTGTGTTAGTATTTGCCTCAAATCAGCATCACGCACAGACCGATACTGCGGATGTAGACTCTTGTTTCTTTTGTCTTGTTTGTTCCTTTTCTATTTCTCTAGCAGTGTATTCATGAAGCCAAAGTACTGGGTATTTTGTTTATCACCACAGATGCTGCAAAGCTAAAGAAACAGTTCATCATTCAGCTTGGGACGCTATACATATATTGTCCTTGAAATAAGAACGACAATTGTCTCAGTCCTCGGCATTTAGATGAATCAATTGGTTGGAGATGTGCTGAAATTTGATTGCAGTTTGTGTATATGGCACAACAACTGCTGTGTCTCATGTAAAATACATTCATAACAGAATGTGGCGTATTTAGAGTGGTTAGGTTTGTGTGATCAACTTATAGTAGTAGTAGTATTTTAGTAGTCTACTTTTTGATGGACAATAATGACAGGGTTTGGCATTCTCAATAATTAAATTCTGAAGAAAATATCAAATAAATGGAAATATAAGACAATTTAATGTGAGTTTTTCTTAATTGTGGTAACTCCACTCTGTGCTCCACTGAATGTTAATCTGTTAATTCAGTGCAGCCGCTGAGGATACTATAGAAAATGGCAAACTTTGCATCAAGCAGTCATGTTTGTGCAGCTTTCCCTGGAGGGATCAGACACTTCCAAAGGGAGTTACCTGCTAAAAACTAACAGGCCTGTTACACATGAAATGAGCGACAGAGGATTGAGGATTATGTACAGTCATTCTCTCCACATCGCACCAGTGGACAGCTTTACACAACACACTGCAGTGAGGAAAGACTGCAGGACGGGTGACTAAAAATGGAGACGACTCACTTCTAACGAAACGTGGAGACAGAGTCAAAGTCTGCTGGTAAACTACCATGTATTTGTATGAATCCAAGATGAGCAAATCAAACCGTGCTTTGGGTTTGAAGTGAGGAAAACATAGGGCTTAAGCTTACAAAGACAGAAATGGTGACGGCAATCAGTATTTGTTATGACAACAAATATGATTTGAGATATACAGACAATGTAGTGGAAGGTTCACGAGTCCCACTGTAAATACTGTATAAACAGCAGCAGTAATGAGCAGCATTTGTCCTATGATGAAAACTAAAAAGATTGATGTTACAAAATGACGAAATTGACTTCCGATCTGACAGAGGATCTGATATTGTTTATATGATGCAGCTTAACTGATTACATATTTATTGGACAGTTAATTAATACGTCACTCTGCAGTATTCTGACATATTCCACACGCTTAGTAGCAGCTCTTGTTTGAACTATTACATGGTATTCATGCTTTTTTTATGGCTTTTCCACAATGTTTATTTGGAATCAGAAAATTGGCAGATATAAAAACACCGAAATTTGGCAAAGAATGATTAGTTGCTTGAATTAAAGACCTGGCAGTAGCAGCCCTTAAAAATCCTAATACATACAAGTATATCACACAAACCTCCACCTCAGATCTATCTGGCACAATGATGCCTGCGGAGCCTGCTGTCCAGGTACTTGAATCTAAGCATACCAGCTGCTTCTGGGACTCAAACCTAGTTGTGAAAATCAATATGCATTTAAAAGGAGTCGTATCAGAATTCGTACAGCAGCCGGCTTCAGCCTTAGAGATGGTACAAGCACAGCATCTGCAGCTCGGGGTTGTAATTTACATCTCTGACTAAGATGGTCTCAATATGACTGAGTGCAAAGTAACTTGCATAAAAATGCAGATATGCTGCATTTCCCAAAGTCAGCACTTCTTCTAGATGCGTAGCCCTGACCGCGGATCCTGCCTGCCTCTCTGTTTGATGAGATTAGGACTGCAGAAATGGGTCAGATCTTTCTGTGTGATTTATTGAGGGTTTGTTTTTTAGGGAAGACGGGCTTTTGTGACTACCCTTAAGACTATTAATTGGGTGATTTTGTGGAGTTGGTCAGGTATAATCTGATGGGATTAGCGGCTACGCTCTTTAAATAGAGTTGTGCAAGCCAGGGATTAGATGATCACAGCCAGCCGCACTCAAGAGCAACAGATTTTCATCTCTACGGTTTTAGTTTGAGAGGAAAAAAGCATCGTCGCTGCGATGATGGATGTTTGTTGCTGTTTGTAAAATACATAACATGATGGAATATTGAGCTAGAAATGGGATATTTACTCTCCAATTATCACTTTGTTTGTTTCTAGCAGGGAGTTCATAATAGTGGAAAAGCTCCGGTCTGGGGATGTGTTTGGCTGGTATGGGGCTGGGGGTGGATGAAGGAGGAGAGGGGGGGCAGTACCAGGGGCCCCTACCTTCCTCCCCTCAACTATCCTCCTCACATCTGGATACAATGTAGGAGCAGGGCACCGAGGCCAGGGGGTGTATAGCTAAAGGGAGGGTGTTAGTGTGCTGGGGGATTCTTTACAAAACATCAAGAGTGCTGCTGCTGCTGCTGCTAGTGGTGGTGGATGCTGGGGCAGTAAGGTTGTGTGTGTTGTGGTGGTAGGAGGGGAGTGCAGGAGACGGGGGGTGGGGTACTAAAAAGCTCCCTATCTTTGGTCTCTTCTTCCCTGTGTAGTTGACTGCAAGGCCCCCGAGCAACAGACGGACAGAGAGGCAGCTGGGAACTGAGGTAAGCAGCAGACAGCAGCCCAGGAAACACAATGTGGGAGCACAAATCCAGATGAGGTTAAAAAAATAAATAAAAATTTGGTGTCTCCGCTCTCCTCATGCACTGGATATAACCTGACAATCCCTCCAGGTTCAGACTGCCATACATTGAATAGAGATTTTTTTTTTGTTTAAAAGTAAGAATCAAAATCAATGCAGCAGCACCACCAGAGATAACGTCTTTCTTCATTTCATGCATCCTCCCTCCTTGACAAATTCTGGGGCCTGCATCACCTACACTGCAGCAGTTCAGACAGAGGTTCAGGTGTGTGATGCTTGCATAGCCTTGAGCTGCTGGCCTCAAGCAGAGATGGCGAGCAGGCTTCAGAGCTCTGGTAAACTCACATCTTTCTAACTTTATTGTCAAACTGCAGTCTTCGCTCCCAACTGATGCCGACTCAAGTGGCATCACTTGAGGACATTTATCAGACTTCATGCAACTCCCTCAGAAGACACTAAAGGCTTTATATAACTTTCTTTCCCAAGCTCCCCGACTCCTCTGCACGCACTTTGATGTGTAAAATCAGTGCACTTTCCCTTTAATATTATGTAATGCATCCGTCTTGTGAAATAGGAAGATATTTAGGTGAAGAGCAACAAGGGTCATAATGTAATGTATGTCAAAACAGTCAAAACACATTGAAGATTTATACTATTTTTGTATGTGGACACATGAAAAGAAGGAAGAGCAATAAGATAAGGTAAAAAAGCAAAAAGCTTATGCTTATTTTAGTGTTTTTCTTGTATATTCCTAGCTGAAAACAATCCCCCAGAAAAGATGACGGATGCACATTGCCTGCAACCTGCTTCTGCATCCAGATTGCACGCTTGGAGTTGAACTGCATCTCTTATCCGCATGTGGATTTGAGGTGAGCTCATTAGCCGCTGGGCGACCCTCCTCCTCCTCACCTCTGTCCTCAGTGACCCTGAAGCCTGCTCGACCCTGCCAGAGCACCTCCTGTTCCAACTTCCTCAATGCCTGTTTGTTCTATTCACTCCAAATATAAGAAATGTAAGGAGTAAAACTCTGACAGTGGCCAATCTCCTAGATGGCTTACATTTCTCTCTAATTCACAGAGGTCTCGGTATAATTAAAGCTTTTACGGTGCACAAATCTGCTCACTTCCTCCTATTATTCATTCTTTTGATTCATTCTGAGACAGCCAACAGTTTCTGTGAAAAAAGGAGAAGTCAGACTGCCCTCTATATTTCCATATGAGTGGACATGACCTACTAGAGAGGGGTTTTTCTTTTCCCACAGCAAAAAAGGGCATAACAAGTCAATAATAGTACTGCTCATTTAAAACGTAATGCATACATATGTACTTTGAAAGCATACATTTGTTCAAGTAATTGTGGTATTTTTAAGTTACGTTCCCATAATTGAGGAAACACATCATGCATTTCCGCTCTATAATGACGAGCAAACATTTTTTGACAGGATAGAGTCCAGCCATATGTACCCCCGTCTCCCACACACAGCGCACTGAAACACATCGTGGCAAGGTTAGGCTGACATCAGCGGCTAACGATCAGTTCCTCTGTGGGCTGAATGATTAGCTGCAGTAGCCTGCAGACATTTCCAGCTTGTTTCCCTAAGTTAGTCAGACATGCAACATCACTGGCCTTCAGTCCCGAACAAACTACATCCACTCTCTTCCATTCGCTGATTCTGCACCAAAAAAAGACTTTTAGGGACTAATAGATGAGGCTTACAATGTAGTGAATATGGAGCAGCTGAGATGGAGGAAGTCAAGCAGAGAAGAATGGGCACAGAAGTTTGTAGTATTTGAAGTTGTTTTCATATCTAAATGGAGTAACGATAGTTCCTTGAGGGAGATTAGACAATGTGTGTGTGTGTGTGTGTGTGTGTGTGTGTGTGTGTGTGTAAAGAGGTGGAGTATGTGGCAGCTGCATCAAAGTGAAACTGAAGTAAGAATGAAAGGTTGAGAGTATTTGCAAATACTTTTAAGGTGGCAGTCCATAACTTCCTTTTTTGTTTCTCTTGTTTTCAGTTTCCAACTGAAGTTCCTAATAATGTTAATTGCTGCTGTACTTCTGCTCCCGACTTCCCAGAAATTACTTTAGAATCAAACATTTTAAAAGTTCCTATGAGTAACATTCCTGTTCTTTGTCTGTGAACATCACCAACTTTCTACTCTAAAACAACAGTGTGTAATGTCATGCACAGTCCTGGACTTTCCCAGGAACAGAATTCAACAGAATCTAAACTTATATATATCTTAGGTAAAATTTTTGAGGACATTTCTACTCTCATTTAGAATGCTTATTAACTGGAACTGAATGCCGAATGCTAAAAAGGAGCCTCTCAGCTTAGGAAACAGTCCACCCAACCCCCACCCACCCTTAATGCCCTCTGGGCTGCTGTGAGTTTGGATTAAGTTTGGGTGCCATATCCCCTCCCTGCCAAACCCTGCAAAACACACAGACACCTACATGCTGAGTGTGTGTGTCATTTTGGTCTATCAAACATGATGAAAAGCTAATCTAGACTAGATAGGCGAGGTGGAAGGCATGCAGAGACGAGAAAAGATGGTTTTGCAAATGATTAGGTAAGATGATACCTAAACAGATCCATATGACATGTTTCACTCATGGGCCACTGCTTTATTAGACACACGAGGGATTCATTTCTAAAAAGTAGAAAATGAATCTATAATAAAAGGTGTCGATGCAAGCCACTTCGCAGTATCCTTCCTTGAATTCCCATTGTAATGCTATCTAATTAAAGTCTAAGTGCATGTGTGTGTGTAGTGTGCATGCAAGGTGTGTGTATAAAGCAGTGGATCAATAATGGTAGTCTACTACAGTGGCATCTGGGCTGTACAAAGAGTGCTGTTCCTTCCCACTGCAGCTCTTCTCTCTCTCTCTTTCAATCCCTGATCACAGCCACGTGGTTCTCTGGGCTATTTCTCCCAGCTAAGCTTATTTCTCTTCTTTAATCCCGCAGCAATCACAGCAACAATGCCAAGCGTTGGTTCATAGAGGCAGGCAGAAATCTATTAACTATGATCACCATGTCAGCTCAAACCTGATAAGCACTGCTAATGAATCCGGCACATGCAGCCCCAGCGCTGCATGCTCGTGGTTGTTATTTCATTGGATCATCAATAATGTGTAAGACAGAAAATCAACATGAGTGACGGTGATGGATAATGCAGCTTGTAATGTAGTAAATGGGCTTCCATTTGAGTTGAAGTGAGAGTCAGTTTTCTGCAAAACTCCAACACATCCTACTCAGTGCAACTGATGAAATGTATGCACTGACAAAGATGCTGCAAAGCTGCTTGCATCACTGCAGGCTCGGGCTGCTCTGAGTGTCCTCGGATAATAGAGGGTGGCACTGATAAATGGGCTCGATATCCAGCCCTGATTATCAGATCAGCCACTCAGTGTGGCCCACCTCTGATTTAAGTGTAGTTCCAAGCTTAGCTGCTAAAATTATGATTTATTAGTACAACTGCTAACAGTAGTGGTGGGAGCAGTGGTCTGTCAGCGAGGTTCTAACTGCAAATCCTGCAGACACACACCTACATGTGTCAGATAAAGATGAACAAGGAAGCACAAAATGGATTGCTCACTGCTTTCCCGTTATTTAAGCATCTGGAATCACAGATATTTTTAGTAAGACTTCTAACAAAAAGACGTCAGAAAGTTTAAATGTTGTTTTTGCTACACAATCTGCCAGTGAAATAAAATTCATTTAAAATGATGACGTTGTTAAACTACTCACATTAACCACTAATAGCAATTAATTTCTTTCATTATTAAAATATTGAGGAAACGTGATGAGCATTGTGCGTAATCTCAGAATGACTGGTAATGTTTCCCATAAATATGCATCAATTATTGCAACTGAAAAGCAATCAGTATGGAATAATTTAATGAGTGCAGGTGTTATGTATAGTTGTACTAATGTTGAACTTTAAGCAATAAGTTGATGTGCACAAATGAAAATGTTTGAAATCTAACTTTTGTAATATAAATGGAAAAAAGAAGGACTATATAGTAGCCACAGTTAATTAGCACAGGTTGTTTTCACACCTGCATTCAGTTGTTGTTATTTTTACAAATACCAAGACCTGTGCGCTGCCATTGTTTTATACTAATAAAGGAAGTATAAATAAACAACTGGCACATTGTAGCATGTTTAACTATTTTTTGTTGTTAAATTTGTTTGTTTTTGCTTTCACTAGTAAGTTCTTGTCTCCCATGGTGGTTTCCTGTTTCAAAGGGGTTTTCCACCACAGTAGGGGGTAAATTTAATTTTTGTCATGATGACCAAGTTTGAAAATAGCCACTTCCTGATACACATCATTTATCCACAGATTTAATAGAGAAAATATTAACAAAAACTCTACGGAAGACCCTGTTCTTCTCTCTCCACCCCTCTACAATGGGTTAAGGCTAAAATGGCCCTGTGCCTAAATCCCCCTCTCCTCAGCTCCTCCCCTACCCCCCACCAACTCTAACCCCTAACCCCTCTCCTATCTTAATCCTCTGATTACTACATCAATTTCTTTGGGTCTAATTTAGGTGGCCACCAGCTTCATGGTTTAGTACCTGGACAGCGCCGCTCGCCTTGTCAAAGACTGTATTGATCCATGTGGGTGCTGGGGTGCAGACGTGACCCAAATAAAAGGATTAGCTACCCACCTGTTACCAAACTTTTGAGAAAATTAGCATCCAAGAATAAGCAGTAAACTTAAACATCCAATAGAAACGCATAGGATGACAGCAAATGTAAATTCCTTCTGATTATCCTACGCAGTAAGCAATACGTTTCCCATGGAGGCCTCATTTATAATTTAATCCAGGAGCTTGGTGTTTCTAGGCTAACACAGAGAGATTGCCCTTTCAGAGTGGAAACCCCCACCATGTGGCAGGGAATCAATGCCATCACCGCAGAATAGACACTGGACCCTGTATTTAAATGATGTGGCTATCTGGACCACCAGCAAAGAGAGGTTTGCTTCTTTCAATTGTTTTTTTTTTTTTCCATTTTCATTTTCTGTTTCATAATAATACAAGAAACAGCTGTTAAAATAGGATTTGCACTTGTTGTTTGCTGCCTCTCGCCATAATCCAACCTCAATATGCCACAGAAAGTTATTTAAGCCCGCAAAGGCAGATGCATATTTGCTTTCATGTAGAAAGGATTGATGCAATCTAAAGTCTAACAGGGAAGAGTTGGGAGAAAGAACAGAAATAACAGCGCGCGTATGACTTTTGGCAGGAAAACATATCTGTCTTGTGACTTGATGTCTTTTTTTTCAGATCCATTATAGTTCAAAGCCACACAACATTAACACGAGCAGTCGGGACAGACATGAGGAAGTAGAGTCAGAGCAGGGTAGTAATTACAGTGGAAAAAAGGAGCGAATATGTTCAATTTACGACTTAAGTATGCATATGGATGACCCAATTATCCAGCTCTGGAACCTCTCTGTGTGAACTCAGCAAGGTGTTGGATACCACCCACAGAGACCTCAGTCCATGCTAATGATTGTCAGTATTACATGAAAATAAACAGTTTTTCCAGCTTTCCAAACGCCTCAGCCAGGATATCGACACATTTAAACCACAGCCATTTTCCATGAAAGAAACAAGCCAGGCACCTGGTGAGGAATACAAAATGTGTTGCAAAAACTGTCCTAAATCAAGAAGACAGCTGATTTTGCCTAGTCACACATTAGTATTCATGTTTTTGGTCAACTTGCAAACATGAGTCCAAACTTTACTGAACTTACAGCTCAGTTTTTCTCACAATCAATTCACGTGAAGAATTGCATTTTTAAAATCCATTATATGCTCTTCTATGGATGCTATAGTTGGTAATGTGTTCTTTAAAGCTCTTGAGCAATGAGATTAAAAGGAGCAAAAAAAAAGAGCTGTGGGCCAGAAAACCAAAAAAAAAAAAAAAAAAAAGCTAAAAGTCGCTATAAATCTCCACAGAGCTGAGGATGAGTTGCAAGGTTGGGAAACAATTCTCTGAGGGTTCATCAGTGTAAGAAAAGCTTTTACATTACACACGGTCATTTCATCTTTTGTTAATGTAATCTTCTGACCATGGCAGCTTTAATCTTTACTGCTGAGTAAGACTAAAGTCAGCAGAAGCAGCAATGTATCAATTACCTAACAAAAAGGAAAAAGAAAGGTTTGCCGCACATCCAATTCAGTGATATTGCCTTTAAAAATCTACTGTGACAGAGCCTTCTACAGTGCTACCCCCCCAGCTCCCCCTCCCTCAGTTGGTGAAGGTAAATGACTATGTCCATGGTGAAAAGGCACAAGGCAGTAATGAGTAATGAAAACAGCCGAGTTAGTGCTGCCATTCAGTAAAGGGCCTGCTGCTGTGGAATGTGAGGCGCCATTCATTCACATGGGTTAAAAATGCATTTCTGCCACCACAAAGCCCTGCCTTGTCCTCATTGTTTCTGGCCACACCAATAAAACACTTCCACATTCTGAGGGGACAAGACAAAAAAAAAAATGAAATTGCTAATTTTACTCCTACATATACAGGAAAAAAGAGGGGTGGGGTGGGGGGGTGGATGAACTTTGCAACAAAAAAAAAAAGAAAAGTCAAGACTTTGGAAGAGACAAAGAGTTGTGGTTGAGTTGAAAGTTTGATCATGATAAGTGAGGGACAGAAAAGTAAGCACACACAAGCTGCATGCAAAAGACAGTCCTATTGACAAAAGCCAAATGTATGCGGCATTTATTCAAACTATGAAAAGACGCACAATGGTGGAAGGCAATCAAACATAAAAGGCTTCACTCGAGTCATGTGTGAGCTCTCGAGGGATCTGTTTGTGAATGCGAGGCATCTGTGACAGGCTTTGTAAAAAATCTCATCTTTCTGTCATTTTGGAACATGCATCACGTTAGTATTAGTCAGCCGGTAAGTCACATTTAAACATAGGTCATGTTCCTCTTTCGCCTCGCTTTACAAAAGCTCAACATGTGACCTCACTGTATATTTACTCGCATGACATAACCCTCTAAGAAAAACACTGCCAACACTCAAATCTTCAGGTAGAGTTAATCCTGTTTGTGGCTTTCCTTCCTCTTGGACAGACAGGTAAAAAAAACAAAACAAAAAGGTGATCTAAAGTCTAGACACAAATCAATTCAGAAAAGCAGTTATTTACTTGTTCCCCCTAAAGATTATTGACTGCATGTGTTTACCTTCGGATCTATTCCTGGTACTGAGTCGGGGAACAGGTGGCGCTCCTAGGGGCTGTTTATTATCTAACAGTTAATTTGGGGAACTTAGATCATTTATTGTTGTTGTGTGGTGTTGTGTTCACCGGCTTAACCACAGCGAGAGAGCTGCAGGCTAAAGAAGAAATGTTTAACATAATGTCTGAAATCTGACATGAGGGAGACAATGTAATCCTGTCTGCAAAACAACCCTCTCTCTCTGTCTCTTCCTCCCTCCCTCCTCCCTCCCTGCCTCCCTCCCTCTGCTCTGTATTTCTTTCTCTTTCTGTATGTGTGACCTTAGACAGAAGAAAACGCTGTATCTGTCGACAACTACAGAAGAAAACAGTGCACCACAGAATCTCAGAGGAGCGAGGAAAAGAGGGGGAAAAAAGCGATCAAGTAGAGTAAACTCACAGCTGAGGATCTCATGCAGACTGTCAATTTGTGACAGATAATTACTGGATTACTGAAAGAACGCCAGATCATCACAGACATGTATAAAAGTTGGAAGACACTATAGAGTAAAACTCACTCCAGCACTACACACAAATACATATCATAGTGTTGTGCGTGTGTGTGTGTGTGTGTGTGTGTGTGTGTGTGTGTGTGTGTGTGTGTGTGTGTGTGTGTGTGTAAACTCCACTAACACAAAGCCACTTCTATCTATTTAGGCTACTTTTGCTAGTCAAAATTCCAACAACAGCAGATAAGACAACGCCTAGTTTTTTTTCTTTCCTCCCCCTCCTCTTTATCATTTGTATTACTCAGACTACAAACAAAATGAAGGTGAGCGTGTTTTGGCACACGTGCGCGCATGCACACGCGCGCTCGTGCACGCTCACCCCCCCCTCCCCATCCCTCTACTGCAAACTCTGCTTTTACATAACTATCTCCTCTGATAACTACTCCAGCCAGCCCCTGAAGCAGGATCACTATGGCAATATTCCAGTAATACACCTATAATATTTGAAGTTTAACAGCTTTTATAGCGACCTCAGCTTTATGGATATTCTGTCACCTGTGCCAATAATTTTCACTGCTGCTGCTTAGTAAGTTTACAGCACTGTTTTATCACCTTTTAATATCACCATGAAATTCCTCTAAGAACTTCATCCTGCCTGTTATTTACGCACCACCCATCCTAAATGTGTCTCAGGATTACTGTGGCTCCCCTTTTTTGCGCAAGGTTCCACTGTGTTATCTGTCAAACATTCCTCAAAATGACCCTTATCTCCACTGTAGCACATGCACTTTTCCCCCACTCTTTGCTGCCTGTTTCTTAATCGCACCCCCCCTCTCTTCTACACTCTTTAAGGAAATGACTAGGTTAAAACTAGAAAAAGATTGCAGTATAGAAGCAGCAGCAGCTGCAACAGCAGCCCCCCTCCCTCCCTCCTCTACGATGGAGAACACCCTCAACATAACAAACAATAATAATTATATACAGTCACTTCCTTACCGGTTAAAACACTGCTCAGCTCAAACACTCGTGTTAAAAAAGAAAGAAAACCGGTGCAGCTCTTTCCCCAAAAAGCAAATGTAAAGAGTCCAGATCCAGCAGAGAGACCCTGAATGTTCCAGTGCAGCGACTGACAGCAGCAACCCGCGGTTCAACTTTGCCGAAATCGCGTAGAATTATTATCTCTGGCGAACTCCTGTCTCCTTGTGTTGTAGAACAGTACAGGTTCCTCTCTCTATCTCCCTCTCTCTCCTCGCTGTTTCTGTCTCTCTCTCTCTCTCTCTCGTCTCTTGTCGTTTCACTGGTGCTGCCTTCACGTGTTGTCGGAAATGTCGGAGATAAACTGGTCAACGTTCAGGATTCTATAGTAATTTATTTATTTATTAAACTGAAGCATAGGGGTTATGTTAAACATGTTTTTCCTTTTTAAAAAAACGACTCAATCTCCCAATCTGTGCGTACCGCATAGTATTTATGCGTCCTAAATTTGGACTCCAACATGGGGCAGTGTTATATGAGTTACTGCCTATTTTAAGTTATCATAAGGAAGTGATGTTAGGGTTGGTGCCATGTGTTTTTATAAATTAGTCAACTAATTGGTGATTATCGTTTATTTTCTTGCTGGTTTCTCTCATATGCGAAGACATCTTTTAGTTTAAGTTTAAAAATATGACGTAAGAGTTGTTATTATGCTTTAAAAGTTTCCATCTGAATAACTATGTCACGCATGGTAATGTTTATTTACACCAGAAAAAAAGTTTTTGTGGTTATTCCATTAACATTTTGACATTTTTAGGGACTTAAATGATCTTTCAATTTCCCATGAGTGACAAAGGAAGTGCCTGCATGTACGGTTTCTTCATAAAACACATGTGATCATCCAACATCCCCTAGTGAGGTCCGGTAGTCGTTCCCTTTTAAAGTTCACCCTACGCTATTTCTGACTTCCAGCGTAGGAAATGCGGAGGTTAGGGTAGCACCTGAACGCACCATGAATGGACAGAGGCACTGTGTGTGTCTCTGTGTGTACGTGAAACACTGAGGACAAGATCGAAGGGCGACAAAAAAAAGAAGCAGAAAAAGTTTGTCCCTTGTCACCAAAACCTCAGTCCCTCACGCAAATTACGCACATTCCACTGTGTCTTTGTTTGATTTTATGTCACCATCGCGTCCTATCAGGAGGAAGGATCAGCTGTGGCGTTCATGTGTGTGTGTTTAATTATAAAGTGTCCAGAGTAGAGGCGACACCGAACAATTGTCTCCCAGCTCGCCAGCAGCTCCGTGCGCAATTGGTTCCGTGCGTAAAAATGTTGGCACCACCGATAACGCTGCGTAAGATCGAGTTTGTACACTTAATTCGAGCACACACCCTCGTTTCTGGTGGAGTCACCTGTACGTACACGTCAGATAATGGGGGGTTAAAGAAAATAAACGCTCATTAATTTGGATTTCCTCGTGCTTGGAGCCCCCCCACCTCACCACTGTGTACCTTTACCATAACAGCAGGCTCACATCCTGTAGGTGCATCATCACTTTGGGGGAAAAAAAGTTTCAAGCAAAGACCCCCCATCACACACAGACACACACAGACACACACACGCACACACACAACACCCGATCGACCCCCCTCCTCTTTTCCCTCACTCCTCCCTCGCCACATGTTTCCGCCGCCCCCCCTCCCAAACACACGTAACACACACACACACACACACACACACACACACACACACACACACACACACACACATACACACACCGCATGCAGATTGTGAGAGCTTCAGCGAGAGCGCAGAGATTGAAAAGAAGAAGAAATGCGACACACCAGAGAGCTTCCAGCGGTTTCAGATCCTCATATTCACGGCTAGAAGAGGAGCCACCGGTACCCGACTGCTTGGCACCTGTGCCTTGCTCAGCGGCAGTTGTGCCATGTCTATTAAGTAGGACACGACTTCCTAATATGGATATACCCCCCACCACCCCATCCTTTTTTTTAACCCCCCACCCTCCCTTTAACGTTCACCAACCCCTTGTGAATAAAACAGTCTCTACAAAAAACGACAGAGAGAATGAGAATGAGAGAGAAACTGCTCTTCCTCCTCTTTTTCCGCACCGGGCTGCCTTCTTTAAAAAAAAAATTAACTGCTTACAACTCTGTAACTGCCATCTGTCTGTTTGATGCTGCAATGGAAGAGCGTGTTATCCACAAATTACTCAAGGAAGAGATGAAGTGTCGGAAAGTTGTTTTTTTCACCTGATAGAGGATGCTCCTTTTTTCTCCCCAGCACTTTCTAACTGGAAAATAAACCAAACAAGTTTAGTCTGCTTTTTGAAGGTTGACATGATGTCTTACATAAATTCCAAGTATCATCAAAACTGGGTGCATGGCATCATAGCAGAAGTGGGGATTATAAATATATTCTTCTGGTCCTGCTGCCATAAGATGATCACCGACGGATCATACATGATATCTCTCTCTTGATATATTTTTTTAATCAACCACTACAGCCCTGCCTGAATGTAACCTAAATCAAGATCAATCGCCTTCCACCTACAGCTCAATCAAAACACACGAGGTGCTCCACTAGTCTCAGGACGTGTATAAATAGAAGGAAATACTGCGTACCTGCTTTATCCAAAAGAATAATCCAGGGTGACTTCAAGAAGCACAGACAATCCTAAAGGTGAAAGCATGCTCTTTGCAGTGTATGCTGAAGTGCATGATTGAGTAGGTCGAGTCCATTCCGTCCCGTGGGGGGGTTTGGAGCATCGATCTCTCCCCGCTATCATACACATACCACGTAAATGTTTTGTTTATATGCTAAATATGAACACATTGCTTGTATTTCAAACCGCATCAGCTCCCGAGGTAACACACGTGGACATGGTGCCTGCGTGAGTGTTTTCACAATTTCCTGACACCCCTTTTCCGCAGCGGAATGGTTCGTCCCGTATTAAATAGAACTATCTGCTATTGTCTCATCAGCGAAAAGTTGTTGATATTGCTAAAGACTCCAAAAAGTGCTTCAACAGTGCGATACTGTCCAGTTTACCGATAAAATGTTGCGATTTTGAATGATGTCAAGCCACAGCAGAGACAGGAAATTACACGTGGTTATGTAATTTCATGCTTTTTCAACTGAGTGACATTTTATTGACTGCTGGAAAGTCATCCTCCTTGATCCACCCTGGTACAACACCCAGACAGCTGTTTCTCTAGAAATAAAAGTTTAATGTATAAAATGAAACCTTGTCATACTGTTATCAACCAATAACTTCATTTTATGGGAAAATCTTCCTATTTTTTTGTTACATACATTCATACAAATATTAAGTCTCATACCATCTTATTGTTTCATTCTGTGCTCGCAAAACATTGATTTTTCATGTGGAAAAGCACTGAAATAAACAAAACCAGATCCATTGCTATACATTAGTTTGCATTTGCTAGCAGATTTGTTTTCATTTTATTATTAGTTTTTTAAAGATTTCAAACAGTAAAAAAATAAATTAGATGTATATCTTCTCCAGTGAAAATGTTTTGCCACTTTAATCTTGATGGAATGCACAGTCCATTTTCTTTTCAGTCAAGCAGGTTCTCAGTCCTGTTTCACACATACACACAGAAATGGTAAACAGAATAACTCAGCTCGCAACTTATGCTCAAAAGTTCATTATCTAATCACTGTAATTGTCACAGTACACACATGATGCTGCTACTTAGAACTCCAAGTTAGCTTACATGTCCTGGTTTTAAAAAATTAAATACTGATATTGATTGATTAATGTGTTTATTTTTGACACACCCGAGAAAATGTCAGATGACAAACAGGGATTGCCTCCCTTGCAAGACTGGAAAGTCTAGAAACACATGGAACATGAATGTGATGACCCAAAGGTGTGGATAATGTGATCATCCATTACATACTGTGGAATTTTAGATCAATGTCTCAGCATGTATCACACTCATCACCGCCCAAGTGTGTACATTTTTCCAGCATAAAGATTTTGAGCTGCACCAGTGCTGCTGATTAAATGAGCTGCAGCTTATTGTTCGCTTTAGTCATGTGCAATAACTGCCACTCTCGTGTGTGTTGTGATTGTTGTGCAGAGGTCAGGCTTGTTTGCTCAGCATGCGTTCAGTGAGAGGGAGTCATGTCGCTGACTGCTGATGTACCAGTGACTTAAGAAACACAGACATCTTATCAGCGACGAGCCCTTGAATTGTAACGGCAGGCACAGTTCTTTGTATACGCAACCCCCTAGAGCTCCACAGGGGCTCCCTGAGCCTCAGCACACACAGGCACTGAAATACTCACACCCATACACACTGACCGATGTGTATCTTAAGAGCTGAAATGCATCGCTGCCTTCTCAAAAATAAGCTGTAGTAAGATCCAAACACACCCTTGAGCGTGCACACACGTGCATGCAGAAGAACATTCATGTCAAAACTATTAAGTAAGTCATTAAATCCTTGATGAAATATGATCTACTCAGCAAACGCACAGGTGAAAATACAGATAGCCCCTCAAGCACACACACACACAGATATGTCTACTAAAATGCACTGCAGCATTCTTGAAATGTGATCTACTAGCACACATAATACACACACACACACAAACACACACCAATACACAAGCATGCATGCAGACTTCCTTACAGAGACACACTAAGATGTTTAACATGCAACATGGCTACTAAAATATCCCACTACCATGCTTTGGAAATGTAATCTGCTCCTACGCACTCACGCACGGCATTATTCACATTCATTATTACACACATGCATGAAAAAGAAATTAACTCACACCCATGGATCTAACAAAGACACATCAGTGATACATAATTACACACTGAACAGAGCCTCCCTACTCTCTCTCTCCCTGTAGTGTGTGAGTCACTGTTCAGATACTTCCTGTTATAAGAGAACCGTCTTTAAAACAGCCTCCCTTTCTCCTCATTCCTGCTTTCCAAGTCAGAGGGAATGTCAGGCCAAACACACACCAAGGTGTCCTCTCCCACTCTCTCTCCTCTGCCTCTCTCTCTCTTTCACTCCGAACCAGTCGGCAGAGAAGCCTTTCTGTCGTTTGCTGAACGCCCTTCAGTCTGCACCCACTCAGCAATTTAAAACATACCTCAGTGAACCTTCACCTTTAAAAAGAAGGGTTTTGAAAATCTTCTCCCACCTATTGTACCGGTGGCGCATGCAGATAAACAATGCATGCGTGCATTTGCACTCCACTGCATGCATAGCTGCTTGTGCATGCGTGGCAGACACATACGCACACCTCAGGGCAGCTCTTATAATAGCTATCCCTGGTATCAACACAGTGATGTGCAGTGCAGCACTGATTTACATTACTCTATGTGGTGCCAGTGCGTATTTGTCTTACCTGACTACAGCTTTAATTGCACTTGTGTTCTATGTATTAATACAAAAATAAAACCATAAATTAACAACATATCTGTGAAAACACAGAACAACTTAAATATTGTAGGTAGGAAATGTGAGTGGGAGCCATAAGGCATTTCATTATCCATATTTGTCCCTCATATAATCTACTTAACATGTGACAAATATTTGCTTTAGGGAGGGGGGGGGTCTTTTCTGACTTTACTTTTGTGCATGTTTTGACCCACTTTTTCTCTCTCAAGTTTATCCCCTCTTGTCTCAAAATGGCAGTAGCGTTCAGCACTAGGACACGCCGTGATCGCGAGCCTTCTCCAGTGACTGACACCTTCAGCCCCCTTGTGCTCAATTAGCTTGTAGTGCATTAACGACTGCATGCTAATTGTCAGCTGGCAAAGGAGTGCAAGGAGAACCCTCAAGGAGATACCTCAGGGAGGGCTGGGGTGGGGGTGGTGGGTGTGCTTTGTTGCCTAACCAGCACATGAGCACATAAAGTATCTGTGAGCAGCAGGAGGAAGCCCACCTCGTGCCATACAACCTGAAATATTTATGGGATATATCACATTCCCTCTTTTGAATTAACAAATAACACCCCTTTTTGGACTCTGATGCCACGCCTCACTCAATTCAGTTACACAGAAGGGAAGCTCAAATGTCCTTTGTAGGTAGGAAATACAACTTATAGGTACATAATTCACATTTTCAATTAATTCACACACTTCTTTCCTTTTAAGTGATGAAATAAAAGGGATACATGTTTCCAGAATGGCTTCACTTGATTCTGAATTCAGGAAGATTATGTTCTCTTACTTCTTCATTGCTACTACTGTACAGGAGGAAGTGCTTCTCCCTTCACTCTCACTCTTTCGCTCTCTCTCTCTCTATCTTGTTGACTCGATCTCAAACAGTTTTTGGATCTCATCTACTTCCTGGTTACACTCCTCCCCTCCCCTCCTTTTTAAAATGTTCACATCTCTCTCATTTCACCCCCCTCACTCTCACCCCCATCTCGCCCTACTCCTCTTCTTCTCTTTTGGTCGGCCACCGTTCCTTTCCAACTTATCAAATTCCATAGGGTGGGGAGGGGAAGTGAGGGTGGATCCACCCACATGAGTGATCATTCATTGCTATTTTAGCAGTGTTGTTCTCAGCTGGGGCCACAACATCCACCTGCAAAAAAAAAAAAGAGAGAAAAGGAAAAAAGCTCCCAATACAACTCAGCTCTTGTTGCATCACTGGATCAGCATAAATGTAGGAGCATAAAAATGGCAATACATCACAGCACAAACATCGTTAAACCATGCTTATAATAGCTAATTTGCCGGCAGCAGCAGGGACGATAAAGATAAAGGTAAACGGCTGACTCCTGTTGTTGTTGGTTCAGGGTGTGTGCAGTGTGTATTTGTGTGTCAGGAGGGGAGGGGTTGTTGAAAAGTCCTCTCAGTGTAAAGGGAAGGTGACTGATTGAGAAGTCCCAGGTTGTGTTCTGTTGCTAATATAGTTATGTGGCGTAATCGTGCAATAATAACATCATAATCCCATCTGGAATGAGAAACTGTGGACTGTGTGCTACAGTGATTGAGGCCATTTCCTGTGTGTGTGTGTGTGTGTGTGTGTGTCGGTGGCAGTGCATTTTAAGCAGCGGTGACTGCAGGAGGCAGCCTGATGGATACAGGATCATACTGCAGAGCTGACATTGTCTTCAGTCCTCCTCCTCTTCCTCCACCTCCTCCTCCTTCACCCTCCCCTACTGTCTGCCTGCCTCTCAGCAGAATGATCACTCTAAAAAACACACACACACACACACTAGCCTTGAACACACACAGCTGCAACTGCAAGAGCAGCCACACATTCCCTGCAAGAACACACATGTATACATTACACACACTGATAAAGTCTGATTGCAAGAGAGCTGGTGAGCAAAAGTGCATACATGCCTGCACGCACTCAAAAGGTATAGCTTCATATTCCCCACAGCAAACTACTGCTCACCCCTCCCTGCCTGCATACAGTACACATATACTCCCCGACCCATTCAAAGGCAGCCATGCATGTTCAGAGACAAGGTGCCGTGAGAGCAAACAATAAGACAAAAACAGCCATCAGGGATACCGAGGGAAGATCACAGCTCTGGATTTCATCATTAAATCTTATGTCATTCTGTGAGTGGTGTTGCACAGCCCACATGAGAATCCCATGTCTGACTTACACAAGGCAAACAGGAAGTCAGGCATGGAGGCGTTGTTGCCACCAACATGCACGCATGGTTTATTGTACTGGTGACAGAGACCCTGTCACGTACAGCCTGTCACTGAAGAGGGGAAGTGTCCGCTCCTGTCGTAGCCCTTTAATCCAAACACAGAGCCGGCTCTGTCTGTCCGCAGGTTCAGAAGAAATAGGGAGGAAACAGAGGGTGTGTGTGTGTGGTGTGAAGGTGAATAAAAACTTGTGCATGTAGTGTATATGCTCACGTGCTGCACCAGTGTATCTGAACCTCTTTCTATACATCGGCTCATGCTGCAATTTGAAGCCACCACTATTGTGCTGCTGGGTCTCATGCATTTGGTGTCCAATGGCAGCATTAACTATAGCCTTTATTTTGAACATTATTGTTTGCACATTTCTCATCAGGTAAAAAAAAAAAAAGTAATATTTTTAGTTAAAAAATGTATGTTATCTCTTAAAACCGGCCAAGTTGCTGTTTTAACACCACTAGACTCATACAGCTTTTGGCTCACACTCACAATGATACCTTATGTCGAAAGCTGTCATATTACCGTTGTGTTTATTTGTGCGATGATGTTGTAATTAACACGTTGCCCTGGACGTGTTGCCTGTTTGACATTGTGTCTGACATTGAATCTGGTGGTAGACAACCGCTCAGAGGCATGTGATGAGTATGCCGGCGAGAGGCTCGAGTCTAGACTCCAGGCGACACACCATATGATATTGATTATCTTTTGTTTGGCTATCTCTGCAGCTCCTTGCCCTAAAGGACTTGACTCACATTATTGTCTGGCATGAGGCTCTATTATTCCAATTTAGCAAGCTCTCCAACCAGTGGTAAATGCAATACTGTTGACATGTGTCCATAAGATGCCATAATGAGGCTGCAAAACTTTTCACCTCCAATTTATTCTTATTTTTTATGAACACGGTTGAAAAAGTTTTTTAAGAAATAATCTTAATTGGTTGAGGAATAGTACAGGAAATCCACTGCATGTAATAAAAGACTAAAAATAATGTTATATCGTTTAAAAAAAAAATCCATTCTCCTGAAAAGACTTCTTCAGATCAGATCAGCTGGCTATGTAACTACTTTAACTATCGTATTTAACGAATATATATAAATAGATTTTACTCTTCTATTCTGCTGTTGTCTGTATTCAGTGAAATACTTGTAAAAATAAGCATATTTTGCAAAGCGGACAGAAAAGCTGCATTTGTAAGTTGTTGTCTTGTAAGATTTTCTTTCCTTTGCTTGCTGGGTTCTATCACATCGTGTAGTGTGACAGTTCGACTGATTTCATGAACATATTTTTTGACTCAACACTCCATAAATACGTGGTGTTTCATGTATAAGTGTGGGTCCATGTGTTTGCTTTTGTGTGAATCTGAGGTGGTGAGAATGAGACGGAAGTGTAGCTAGGACCAGAGGTTTCAGGCGACCCATTTTCTATGAAATACTCTATTATCGAGGTCACACAAGTTGTGGGGAAAGTTTGCATTTATACATTTATTTCAACTAAATGTCAAGGATATTTCTGTCAATCAAAACTGAGTATTAATAACTGTGTCTGTAGCAGCTGTTGTACCTTTTAAACACCAGCTTCAGCCATTAGAGAGTGAAGATAATAATAAAAAAAAAAAAAAAGCATAACCAACAGAGCATTATAACCCTCTAAAAGTTTTCTATTAGATACAGCTGGGTCACGCAGACTGTATGAAAGAATGGATTAGGCTATTTAGCAACAGTGGATTTAAATAGTGACAGCTACCGCAATGTATATTAAATTCATAGTGAACTAAACACATTGTTTAGTTTCACAAAATGCAAACAGGAACTATATCCAATGCAAACAACATCCTGAAATGTACAATCCTTTTTTTGTTGTCAGCATTAGATTTCAGTATTTTAGTCAATATACACAACCACTGAACTCTACAGTATTTGAAGTCCAAGAGACAAAAGTCAAAATCATCGAATTTTCTAAACTGTATATATCTCTATAGATCTAATGTAACACTTTGACAATTTAACATTATTTTGTTATTAGCCTGATTTAAATATTCTTATGGAAATCTGATTTTAAATATGTTAAACTATTAACACTTTTATAATAACCAAGTTGTTATTTAAATAATAAGAAAGGAGCATGTCGCAGGTTTGGTTGGTCAGCTTACAAAGCAATACGAAGACAGTAGCAAATTCATGTGACTCCCTGTGTCCCTGTTTTTTCAGTTTGTCGTCCAGCTCTACCAGTGATGCATGAAACATGATTTCAGCTGCAGAGTTATAGAGTTCAGGCCCCACATTACCTGCTGTGCAGACACTTCCAAAATCTGAAATAGTACCGTCTAAAATCTGCTTACACACCCACTCACCTAACCCTCCCCTCAAACACTCACTCACTCAACATTATGCCCATTTTCACACACACTCCCTCGATTATAGCACTAAAAAGTTGAAATTGTAGTTTTTATGTGGTTTATGCAGTATCGCTTTAATAAGGTCAGCATCTGAAAAAAAATAGAACCGTCACACTTGTGTTAACTTCCCTGAGATTGTTTATTAAATTACCACCTCATGGTTATGTTTTGAGTGTAAACGCTCTCCTTCAGACAAAGAAACACAGTGATGCCTCCTTCAAATATAAACTATGATGGCTCATACGCAGTTTATCCCATAATAGTCTCAGCAAACTTATGAGATTTTTCCAGTTGGTAACATCTATCTGTCTGTCTGTCTGTCTATCTATCTATCTATCTATCTATGTATGCCTTTAATTAAAACAAACAAATTTAAAAAAGGTTTATATGTTGTTATGGCTTCAAATAGGTTTTGGGTTGACAGATTGTAAAATCTGACTTTAACCTACCTTTAGACGATATAAACACTTATTTCTGCTAATGCTCCGAATTCAAATCCATTTTTTAGCTACCGAAGACTTGACCCTTAAAACCCTTCATTAATTATTGATATATCTACAGACTTGATGGAATATCAAAGTTGGTGAATCCACGAGCATTTGTTAATGAACTGCATTATTACCAAGATTTTTTCCCCATTAATGAGTGATGACTTATATTTAAAGAATTAATAAATGTTTTATTAACCATAATGAAGACATTAGCTACAACTTATGCACTCTCTATGAGTGCCTTATTAGAAAACGGTATGACAGAATTTAATTGGATCCAAAAAAAAGACAAAACGTCCCTTGAGTCAAGTCACCATTTACCAAGCTGTGAATCAAACAGATCTGAGAATATACACTGCTAACAATGTTTGGGCTGTGCTTGTCAGATATCTACCTGGCTGTCCTTTACTTGCTATAGAAAAGAAGAGTCAGATATGTTACAGCAATTCCTTTTCGTGCATGATGTAAGGGAAAATGTATGCATGCTATGATTCCAGCCAAAGGCTACAGCAGGTGATGTCAGTAATTAGCTCCTCTCTGGCCGATGGAGGTAATCACCTGTTGTACAGTAGTCATTGGTTAGAAACCTGCTCCCAGGGCTCGACTGCCTTCATTTTTCGATTTTATATAGAACATTCACCACCCTTAGGCTGTGAGAACAATTTTTTGGTCTAAAATACCACTCACTACCTTTCTGGGTAGTTGTGTACCTTTTGTTTCACTAAGAATAAAATCCAACATTTATGCAAAAACTACTGGTTATCTTTCAGACTAACATATTGGACATAAACACAAATGATACATTAACAGAATATAGCTCAGTGATACAGGTTTGGCTTGAGATCACTTACAAAACAGATCATTCTCTAGCTGACAGATTTTTATACTATACTCTATTTTATTACCCAAAGATTGCCAGTATTTCACAAATCATGATATTAGAGATTGCCAGTATTTCACAAATCATGATATTAGAGATTGCCAGTATTTCACAAATCGGGATATTAGAAAGCTCTAGCTTCCTGCCACAGTTCAAAGACATGCATAATAGGTTAATTGGTGTTTTTAAGTTGACAGCATGTGTGATCTACTCCAATGTGTACCCCGCCTTTCAATGTGAATGGAGGAATAATAGAAAGAACTCTGAACACTGAAACAAAGTCTGGACTAGAGTTACTGCAGTAGTATGACTCTGTTAACCAGTGAAGCTGCAGTTTGCATCCATGTCTGTCTACACTCACGTAACACAGTACACAACAGAAATGAGTACACCGCTGTGCAATATCACTTGAATGTCAAATTATATAAAATTGACCTTAACATAATTGCATCACTTCTACATTGAGCAGCAGGTTATGTGCTCTTCTGTAAATGAAAAACTAGCAATTTAGATTTACTATAATAAAAGTAGAGGGTCCACGGGGACTCATTCCATTTCATCCAGCATTGCTGAGATTCTGTTTTTTTAAGGCTATTTTTGATTACAAACTCAAACCTCCTCAGCATGGAGGATACCAAATTTCTGCCATTCTTTCAGCTGCTTTTTGTTAGGTGGGGGCTGCACTCCCTCTCTCAAGAAATACTCTAATGTTGCTCTATTGGATTCAAGTTGGGCAACATACATGGCCAGGTCGTAGTTTTCACTTTTTTTCCTTTGGCAGCATTTGTATAATTTTTTTAATGTGCTTTGAATCATTAACAAGCTGAAGTAGTTTTTTTTTTTTGTTTGTTGTTTATCAACAAGCATTCATGGTGCACCTATAATGGCATCTCTCCAACACTTTTTGCACTCATGCAGCTCCATATCATCACAAGCCCACCTCTGTGCTTCACTGTCAGGACTATGTACTCGCTGTGACAATTCTGACCAGGTTCATGCCTACTATTTGACCAAAGATTGTGCTCCCAATTCAACAGGCTTCTTTGTCTACATTTTAAATAATGTAGTCTTGCAATTTAGTGCCAAAGAGAAAACAACAGTGATTTTTTTTTTAGATGTTGTGTATAGAGGTTGACATTATGCAATTTCCTTCACACTGAGCTGTCACAGAAGCTCCAGTTTCCATTGATAACCCCTGAGTCAAATGTAAAGCACTTACCCATCTGTTCTTCAGAGTCAGACTGTGAAAGTAGCGCACTGTCTGTGTTATCATTTCAGGAGGACAGCAGCTGCTCTGATTAGGGGAACTGTGCTCGGTCTATACTGTCTGACTATTGACTGGAACTGTACTTTGACTGATTCTTAGTTAGTTTACAGATCTTCCTGTAACCTTTCTCCCTTTCAGACAAACCAAATTTTGAATTCCTCTAGTGATTTTTCCCATGTGGAGCCAAGATGCAGACATAACCCAAAGGTCAAAAAATGAGGAAGTTTTGGCATTCACAGGTCAGTTTATAACCCTGTTCACACTATTAGGCTAATTGGAAATGGTGTGAGTGTAATAATTCTTGAGTTATGATTTTTTGCTAAATTTGAATAAATTCCTTCAAGACGTTCAAGAGACATTCACAAGAATGGGGCATATGGACAGACAAACAGCCTGAAAACCACACAGGCATTAAACTGAGTACAAATTTGTCTGGCAGAACTTAATTAATCACCTTATGATCCATACATGTATCCTGTAACCCTTTAGAACTGGGGTGTCAAATTCCTTTTACTTCAGGGGCCACATTCAGCCCAATTTAATCTCAAGTGGGTCGAACCAGTAAAATCATAACATAATAACCTAGAAGTAACGCCAACTCCAATTTTTTTTTGTTTTAGCTCAAAAAAGTACATTCTGAAAATGTTCACATTAACTTTCTTTTTATAGAACATTATGAACAACCTGACATTTCTTAAGAAAAACACGTGAAATTTCAACAATATTCTGACTCAGTTTATCATCTGTGTGTCACATCTTACACGTCACAGTGTGTCCACAAAGGCACAAAACATTTAATCACAGATATCTGGACCTCAACAATATTACTTTTGAAATTTATATTCATTTCCATTTCTGTGTGGTAATCCTGACCACCTGAACTGACACACCATACAAACTAAAGTGGGAACTATTAAGGAAAAAAGTAAGTTGTCCCCCTGCCTTGAAAAAATGCATAAAAGTTATGGCAGTGCATCAACAATAGGGTTCAACCAAACCAAACTCTTTTGCACTGAAGCTGCTGACTCACATTATATTGCACAATGTTCAGTGTCTTCTAATATTTATACAGTAAGTATTCATTTTCACCTTGCAAAGTCATCCCGTGGGTCAGATTGGATCCTCTGGTGGGCCGGTTTTGGCCCGCGGGGCTTATGTCTGACACCCCTGCCTTAGAGGGACACATACCCAGGTTGAGATTCACTGGCCCCGATGGTTGCTGACTGAGCTAGTACATAAAACCCCTCCAGTTACTGCAGAGAAATGCTACTTCAGTTACACTCTAACTTCAGTTAGCATTTGTTCTGCAGAAAGAAGTGGCATTGTTTCTGCAGACAAGTGCTTTTACTTTTGATACTTAAAACACACTTAGTTGATAATACAAGTACCTTTACTTAAGTAGGCTTTTGAATGCAGAACATTTACCTGTTGGAGTATTTTTATATTTTTATATTGTTTTTATTTAAGTGCTTTGTGGACAGTAGACATTTTCTAGTAAAATGTACATTAACCACAAAGCTGCTGTACCTGTATCTGCAACTGTGAAACTTAACAAACGGTTGTTTTGCAGCGTACAAAACACACAGAACAGACGTCTTGTATTGCCCTCCACTTATCTTGATCTTGCTAATTATATCCAAGGCGTGTGTGTGTGTGATGGTGTGCGTCTGTGTACGCAACCGTGTGTTTGACTTTCCTACTTATGCCACAGACAGCTGTTGTTTGTATTGCCCCAAGTGCTCAAACCGACTTTGTAATTAGCCCTATCTAGTGTTACTTTACTGAAGTGATGAGTGTGTACAGTGGAGGAAAAAAGCCCAAAACCCCCACCCAAAAACACCACCAGTAATATCCCACTTCACAACGCCCTACCCACCCCCAATCCTTTCTGAAAAGTAGAGCCTGGATCACCACACACACGCACACACGCACACGCACACACACACACACACACACACACACACACACACACACACACACACACACACACACAGCACTAGCTGGTGACAATAGCTCCAACACAGAAGCTCAACACAGCTGATGCTGAAACATGTCAGTTCAATGGTTGTCCATCCATTATCCATCCATTATCTATACACCGCTTATTCCTCACTAGGGTCGCGGGGGGTGCTGGAGCCTATCCCAGCTGACTCGGGCGAAGGCAGGGGACACCCTGGACAGGTCGCCAGTCTGTCGCAGGGCCACATACAAAGACAAACAATCACTCACACATTCACACCTACGGGCAATTTAGAGTAATCAATTAACCTCAGCATATTTTTGGACTGTGGGAGGAAGCCGGAGTACCCGGAGAAAACCCACGCATGCACAGGGAGAACATGCAAACTCCATGCAGAAAGATCCCGGGAAAGCCGGGACGCGAACCAGGGACCTTCTAGCTGCAAGGCGAAAGTGCTAACCACTACGCCACTGTGCAGCCCTCAATGGTTGTCAGTTGTTCCAAAATATTTGAAGAAAGCATAAAGCATGTGTGTGTTTCATCACACAAAGAGACTTTCATCAGTCTTGTAGGTTAAAAAACCTGCCTACACACACAGCAACCTGTTGCCGTAAAGGGCGAACTTGTCAGATTTACTCAAATCAATGCAATACAATACAATCACATA